>NW_017537140.1:24643-46782 GCF_001853355.1 Bactrocera latifrons
AGCTGCAATCACAACAGACAGCCGAACGATTTTCTACTCGGCTTGCACTCCTGCTCTCTGAGAGCACTCGTCAACAACTCGGTATAAGGGAACTATGTGCCGGCATTTCAAACTCTTTACGTAAAGCCGCAACCGAAACCACTGGTTTTCGGAAAGTACAAAAGAATAGCTGGTACGACGAGGAGTGTCGTGTCGCAGCGGAGAGAAAACAGGCTGCCTACCTCGCAACGTTACGATCGACCACAACACGTGCGGGATGGGATAGATACCGAGAGTTGAAGAGGGAAGCGAGACGCATTTGCAGACCGAAAACGAAAGAGGCCGAAATGCGTGAGTACGAAGAGCTTGATAAGCTGGCCGATAGGGGTAATGCTCGAAAATTCTACGAAAAAATGCGGCGGTTTACAGAAGGTTTCAAGACCGGATCATGCTCTTGTAGAACCCCCGAAGGTGATCTAGTCACCGATGCCCAGAGCATACTTAAATTATGGAGGGAACACTTCTCCAACCTGCTGAATGGCGAACCCGATGCCCCAATCGACGACGATGGAGCAGRCGTTCCATTGCCCGACCAGGAAGAAGTTCGAATAGCAATTACCCGCCTGAAGAATGACAAAGCGGCGGGGGCCGATGGATTGCCGGCCGAGCTATTCAAACACGGCGGCGAAGAACTGATAAGGAGCATGTATCAGTTTCGTTGTAAAATATGGTCGGACCGAAAGCATGCCCAACGATTGGAACTTAAGTGTGCTATGCCCAATCCTCAAACAAGGAGACCCCATAATCTGCGCCAACAACCGTGGGATAAGCCTCCTCAATATTGCATATAAGGTTCTATCGAGTGTATTGTGTGAAAGATTAAAGCCCACCGTCAACAAACTGATTAGACCTTATCAGTGTGGCTTCAGACCTGGAAAATCAACAACTGACCAGATATCCACCATGCGCCAAATCTTGGAAAAGACCCGTGAAAGGAGAAACGACACTCACCACCTTTTCGTCGATTTCAAAGTTGCTTTTGACAGCACGAAAAGGAGCTGCCTTTATGCCGCGATGTCTGAATTTGGTCTCCCTGCGAAACTTGTACGGCTGTGTAAGCTGACGTTGACCAGCACCAAAAGCTCCGTCAGAATCGGGAAGAACCTCTCCGAGCCGTTCGATACCAAACGAGGTTTCAGACAAGTCGATTCCTTATCGTGCGACTTTTTCAACCTGCTTCTGGAGAAAATAGTTCTAGCTGCAGAACTAAATTGAGAAGGTACCATCTTCTATAAGAGTGTACAGCTGCTGGCGAATGCCTCAACACCCGCGCCGTTACCAACCAACAATGTGAGCCTAGAAATCCAACGCAGGATAACTCTTGCCAACAGGTGCTACTTCGGACTGAGTAGGAAATTGAGAAGCGAAATAAGTGCACATTTCACATTTATTTTGCTATATTTTAGCTAAATTTATTGTATAGATTGTTTACAATTATTTAGGATTTTTAACGAATTTTCTTTTTCTTTGATGGATTCCAAGTGTTTTGCATCGGATCTATAATAGGTTTAGACATTCACAGAGAAAGTTGAAAATTGTTTCCTTCTTCCCTGCTACTCCGCACTGCATAAACATTTTGGACGCAGGTTTTCGAAATGGTCAGTGCCCCGTTATGTTGGCCATAACGGCCAACTCCTTAGTTTTAATACATTTCGTTATGTTTTTCCATCTGTTATTTTCAACTTGTTGAAATTGATCTCTCTTTTGATTAATCCGAGCGGGCTTGGTATTAGCTCCGGATCGGATTCGTTGAGGAAAGCTCCTGCCTTTACCAACTCGTCGACTCTTCCGTTGCCGAAAGTGTTCCTGTGGCCAAGAACATTGAAACTATAAGCCGAGTTTTATGCAGTTGAACTGTCCAATTAAGTGGAATATTGTTCCAAAAAATAATGAAATCATCTTTCGTGAGTCTCCTACTCATTTGTCAATAGCGGAGAGAAATTTTGTAAAGGAAAGTGGATGAATGGTTCCAGAAAGGCAATATACGTGAGTCGTGCTCAGAGGTCGCTAGCAAGGTGGTATTGGCAAAGAAAAAGATGGTCGCTACCAATTATGCGTAGACTTTCGTAGATTAAATACTCTGGTATTAAAATATAGGTTTCCAGTACCAATTGTTGAGGAAGTATTTGAAAAAATGGAAGCCGCAAAACATTTTACCTTCATGGACCTTCAAATGATTTCTTCCACGTCAAAGTTGAAGAACGTTGTCGAAAATATAATATATAGCGTTTGTAACCAAAGAAAGGCTCTATGAATTTAACAGAGCTTCATTTGGTTTTTGCAACTCTTCCGCGGTTTTTGTGCGCTACGTGAACTATATTTTCCACAAATTAATAAACGGAGTTATAATGGAGATGTATGTAGATGACATCGTAATTTTTGGGCGTACAGAAGAACAATGGTTAAGCAATATGCAACGGGTATTACAACAAGCGCAGCAGTATGGGCTAGAATTTAAGTGGAGATTTCTAAGAAATCGAATTATTTTTCTTAGACAAGAGGGTGAAGACGGGAGCGTCTGGCCTGGGCAAGGTAAAGTTAAAACAGTAAAAACTTTCCGATACCAAAAAACATACGAGATGTACAGGCGTTCCTGGGTTTAACCGGATACTTGCGAAAATTTACCCGAGACTACGCTAAACATGCCAGACCATTAACAGAACTGCTTAAAAGAGATACAGTATTTCAGATTGGAGAGACAGAGGTTACAGCGATCAATTACCTGAAGTCGGCACTCATGTCATGTTTTACAAATATACAAGCAGAATGCTAATACGCAGTTACATGTCGATACTTCGAAACATAGCTTTGGCGCAACACTTTTGCAGCAGCATGACGGAAAGTGGCATTCTGTTTTCTATTGGAGTATTTTCGTCCATTCGGACAACATGACCTAGCCAGCGTAGCCGCTGTCTTTTGATTCGTTGAATTACGTCAATGCTCATCCTCCCATCGAATGCGATATTTCGACAAAAAACCACAAACCTGAAATGAAAAGATGGCGTGCATTAATAGAAGACCAGTAGAAGATATGCACCAAAAGTAGTTTATAAACCAGGAACAGAAACTTTAGTAGCCGACGCAGTTAGTAGACCAAATTCAAATACCCTCACTGAAGAAAAAGTATCTTAGGTTAAGAGCTAACAACTTAGTAAATTTTTTCAAAAACCAAGTGCTTTTAACCAAAGGAAATACAGCAACTCACCACAAAGAACAAGATTTCCCAACTCATGCAAGAACACATCTTATATCCTTTTTTGTTCTGAATGCAGTAATCGATTCTTATCAAAACAATAGTACTGGTCGTCACAAGATGGCATACTAATAAAAATAATTGTATAAACGCTTGAGGGGGAAGTCTGCTTTAGGAGCTGCAAAAAATCGATTTTTTTACTTAAATCTCTTTAAAAATTATCTAAGTTATAGATTGGAACTCGAAATATTGTCGAAGTTAGAAAGGAAATAGTGACCGAGCATCTAGCAGATATATTAGTGATTGAACAAAAAGGGAAAACTGACGCGGGATTTCTCGGTTTTTCATTTTTACGATTTTTCTTAATTGGTAGGCAGGATAGAAAAAAACTAAAGGTCGTATGGAATTGGGGCAAAGTTTATTATCTTTGACATTAAATTGTCCTCTATTTAAACCAAAAAAACTCAAAAACGTCAAGTTTGAACATATTTCTAAACAACATACAAAAAGTAAAATTTTTTTGGTCAAAAACCATTCTTTTCAATTTTAAAAAAATTGTAGAATTAAAATTTTTTTGTTTGATTTTTTTTAACTAGAAGATAAGTTATTAACAAATATGAATCTCTTTGAATTTTTTATTGCCGATCGAAATTGCGACCTGTATCCTGCCCACTGTCCGACAAATGCATATGCGAGATGCATCGGGCCATTGCTTCCCAAAGGCAGAATATCAAAGGTTTCGTAGCCAAAAAATTTTCGGAAAATATTTAAATATACAACTATAAACCCTAGAAATCTCGTTTAAATCAATTAGTTTTTTCTCTCACAAAATAATCCTCCAAAAATCGATTCTTTTAAGCCGCCAAAGCGAGTTTCCTCTTAACGTACTGTTGAAATGTGGTGAAACAGCTAATATTGTTATTGACACTTCCTTTGTTCTGGATTCAGTCACTAGCTGATGTTCAGACTTCAGCTTTAACTTCAAGTAACTAAGAATTAAATGTATAAATACCAGTAAGTTGAAAATAAATATTTGATTTGTATCTTACAATCTAACAAAACCACGTGTTCTTATTTCATCTGCGCGTTTCCCCCCTCGTCGTGGGAATTAATTGGCGCTGAACGTGGGGCACGATGTAAAAAAGCGCTTAGAAAAGTTGCTGTGTAAAAAAAAATTAAGAGAAGAAAAAGTTTAACATGAGTAGTTGTGTCAAACAAAAATTTTAAGAGAAGAAAAGTTAAAAAAAGTAACTGTGTCAAAATAAAGTTCTAAGAAAAAGGGTTAAGAAAAGTAGCTGTGTAAAAAAAACTTTAAGAAAAGTAGTACCCTTAAAATAAGTATAAAAGTAATTAAAAAGTGAAAATATGACGACTTAAAACTCGAAATCAACAACAGAATCAACAGAAATTAAGACAACCGAACAACGTACGGACCTAGTAACTTGGAGTAAGATACAATAGACCAAATAATCGAAAATGTATTTAATTCTAACTACTTCTTCTTCTTAATATGCTTAGACACCGCTTACGCGATTATAGCCGAGTTAATAACAGCGCGCCAGTCGTTTCTTCTTTTCGTTACGTCCTTCTCCACCTGGTCCTTCCAACGGAGCTGAGGTCTTCCTCTTCCTCTGCTTCCCCCGGCGGGTATTGCGTCGAGTACTTTCAGAGATGGAGAGTTTTCGTCCTTTCGGACAACATGACCTAGCGAGCGTAGCGCTGTCTTTTAATTCGCTGACCTATATTAATGTCGTTATATATCTCATACAGCTCATCGTTCCATCGAATGCGATATTCGCCATGGCCAACGCGCAAAGGACCATAAATCTTTCGCAGAACTTTTCTCTCGAAAACTCGCAACGTCGACTCATCAGTTGTTGTCATCGTCCAAGCCTCTGCACCATATAGCAGGACGCGAATTATGAGTGACTTATAGAGTTTGGCTTTTGTTCGTCGATAGAGGACTTTGCTTCTCAATTGCCTACTCAGTCCGAAGTAGCAACTGTTGGCAAGAATTATCCTGCGTTGGTTTCCCAGGCTGACATTGTTGGTGGTGTTTACTCTGGTTCCAAGATAGACGAAATTATCTACGACTTCAAGTTATGATTGTCAACAGTGACGTGACAGCCAAGACGCGAGTGCGACGACTATTTGTTGGATGGCAGGAGATATTTTCTTTTGCCCTCGTTCACTACCAGACCCATTGGTTTTGCTTCCTTGTCCAATCTGGAGAAAGCAGAACTAACGGCGCGGGGGTTGAGGCCGATGCTATCAATATACTCGGCATACGCCAGCAGCTGTACACTCTTATAGAAGATGGTACCTTCTCTATTAAGTTCTGCAGCTCGAATTATTTTCTCCAGAATCAGGTTGAAGAAGTCGCAGGGAATAGCCTTGTCTGAAACCTCGTTTGGTATCGAACGTATCGGAGAGGTCCTCCCGATTCTGACGAAGCTTTTCATGTTGCTGAACGTCAGTTAACACAGCCGTATTAGTCCTTTCATGAATATTTTCCTAATATCTGCTCAGTTGTTGATTTTCAGGTCTAAAGCCACACTGATCAGTTTGCTGACGGTGGGCTTTAATCTTTCACACAATACGCTTGATAGAATCTTATACGCGATGTTAAGGAGGCTTATCCCACCGCAGTTGCCACAGATTGTGGGGTCCCCGTTTTTGTGGATTGGGCAAAGCACACTTAAATTCCAATCGTTGGGCATGCTTTCGTCCGACTGTATTTTACAAAGAAGCTGATACCTGCTCCTTATCAGTTCTTCGTCGCCGTGTTGCCGTCCATCAGCCCCCGCAGATTTTTTGTTCCAGGGGTGGGTAATTGCTATTCGAACTTCTTCATGGTCGGGCAATGGAAAGTGTGCTCCATCGTCATCGATTGGGGAATCGGGTTCGCTTTCTCCTGGCGTTGTACGTTTGCTGCCATTCAGCAGGTTGGCGAAGTGTGACCTTCATAATTTAAGTATACTCTGGGCTTCGGTCACTGGATCACCTCCTTGGGTTCTACAAGAATATGCTCCGGTCTTGAAGCCTTCTGCAAGCCGGCGTATTTTTTCGTAGAATTTTCGGGCATTACCTTGGTCTTCATACTCACGCATTTCGGCCTCTTTCTTTATTGTCTGCAAATGCGACTTGCTTCCCTCATCAACTCTCGGTATCTATCCCTTCCCACACGTGTTATGGTCGATCGTAACGATGCGAGGTAGGCAGCCTGTTTTCTCTCTACTGCGAGACAGCACTCCTCGTCGTACCAGCTGTTCTTTTGCACTGTTCGAAAACCAATGGTTTCGGTTGTAGCTGTACGTAAGGAGTGGGAAATGCCGTCTCACAGTTCTATTATACCATTTGGGTATGTTTCCTCGTGGAGGCTGAATTCGCCGACTGTAGTGCCAAAGATACCTTGTTTGCCCACCCCGCTAAAATCGTTAAGCACGATTTTGATATCGTGGCGGGGACAGCTCTTATAGGCGCGCTACAAGCACTCATAAAGGGCATCTTTGGTGACTACGTCCTCTTCTGTCTTTCTGTTCAAATCAGCGATATGTTGGAGAACTTCGCTTTTGTGCGGATTGTGGCTAGACGTTCATTCACCGGAGTGAATGATAGTACTGGGCGACGGAGTCTCTCTCCCACCACGAATCCCACACCAAACTTGCGCTTCTTTATGTGGCTACTGTAGTAAATGCCACAAGGACCTACTCGTCTCTGTCCTTGTCCCGTCCATCGCATTTCTTGGACGGCGGTRATGTCAACCTTTATTTTTACGAAGACATCAACCAGCTGGGCAGCAGCACCTTCCCAATTAAGGGACCGGACATTCCAGGTGCATGCCCTCAATTCGTAGTCCTTATTTCGTTTGCCATGGTCGTCATCAAAAGGGGTGTCCGTCATCCCAGGTTGGTTGTTCGTTTTCATGGGGGGTTCAATTTTTACGTGGCGGGCCCCACACCCAGAGCTCAACCTTATAAAGGAGCCTTCTCACTTTAGCTCGCCTTCAAGCGGATGTTCTTATCCTACTCAGAGGATACTTGGTCAAAGACCGGAAGTCGTGAGCTGCTTGACTCATATGTAAAATAATCGTTTCTGGCCACTTCCAAGGGGATGGCTATCAGAGAACTTTCCTCACTTGTGTGAACTTCTACACATGACTCCATCCTCCTTACCACAAATCCTAGCACTCCACGATCAGTTCTTCTTTCCACCGAATCAACACTTGGCTCAGAACATCGATGTCCCAGAAAAGATTGAACAGCTTAGGTCTTCTCAACATAAATTACGAAATTGCTGTGGAACCGGAATAAATAATAGAAATATTTAGTAAAATAAGCAAACACCGTGTTGTTTTTATGCTATAAATTAAAGGTTGGAACATGTATAAAAAATAAAACTATAATTTAGAGTTAAACATTTCATAAATCAATTACAAAATCATAAAAGGAAAAGTGAAATGGGCACCTACTCAAACATTGGTCTTTCGAGCCACAAGGAAAGGCACTATTTGGAAAAAAATATAAATATTCAAGCGGCAAAATAATCTGAAAGTGAAATAAAATATACAAAAATATAATAAAATGAAAAGTGCGGTGACATGTACATACATATACATATGCAAAAAAAAAGGTTTTACAGAAAAAAACAATATTTAAAAAAAATAAAAGTTCCGTGAGGTGACATATACATACATGTATATCAAAAAACAGTTTGAAAAACGGACACGAAAAGGTTCCGTGCTGTGATTCTTAATCAAAATTACAATAATAAAAACAAAAAATGTAAATCGTGTATGATGTTATAAAAAAAATACAAAACACAGGAATTTACTAACGAGTACGAAACATTAAACACGTGTGAAATTTTTTCTCATATTATCTAAATGAACGGAGATACTTGGTGTTTAAATGAGTTAAGCATCCACCCCCTCTACGCGGTAAAACTGGCGCATACTAACACCACAGCGCAATTCACCACAGCTGATGACACTATAGCACAACTCAACACATGTACACCAACCCACTCAACAAAAAGGATGGGCAACGGAAAATCAGACTCACTTCGTCACATACAATTCGAACTACACAATTGGTTCTACACAACTCGCGCGTTAACATACACACTGCGCCGCGTCGACACCTACATTACTCAACTTCTACCCATCCTGTGCGCTTCGGAAATACAATTAAGCTCTCAGCGGTTCTCTGTGATATGGTCGACATTACCTTGTGAAATCATTTCTTTTAATTTTATAAAAATTCAATAAAGTTATCTCTTTAAGTGTTTAATAATTAATTATAAAATAATGTGTATTCTTTGGCATAGTTAATGGTTTAATAAAAACTAAAAATTAAGTGCTGGATGTTTCCCTCTAAATTGAGCATCCGTTTTATTCACTAGGAATCTAAATCGATACAACATATAAAAGTAAAAAAATTATTTCTGAAGAAAAGAGTCCATGTGCACCTGCTGAAGCTACACGCTCAAAACCAGGCGCTACAAAGCAAAAAAAGCTGAAAGATATTTCATTTACTAAGTTTATTGCTAGGAGTGACAGTCTAATTCGATACTGCACTCGATTTTCAACATTACTAGAAATCAAAAAAGAAAATCTGGGCCCGTCTTCAATCTGCGTATGACGCAATTGTAGAATCCGACGAATCAGATCTACTTGAAAATTTCAAATCTTCAGCATGCTCCAAATATGAAAACTGCTTAGATCAGATCTTAGACGAAAGCTATGATCTCCCATCAATTGAAATTAGTTAAAAGCCAAGAGGCGAGTTCAGGCATCCACCTCAAGGTGCCCGCGTGTGACAATGAAATTTTTCATGGTGGTTATGAATATTGGCCGTCCTTCCGGGACATGTTTACAGCCAAAATTATCACCAGTGCAAAAGGTGTAAGTGACAATATTAATGAATTTATCAAAAATTCAGAAAGAAACAAGTAAAGAATTTATAAAAATTCAATCCACTTTTTCAAATAGTTTGTCGGTTCTAGCGACACATAATATTCTGGCAAATATATACACATCCGCATTAAAAGAAAAATAGTTACTTTTGTGGGAGTAAAAGTAAATTATACTCGAAGATGTTGAGAAAATTACAAAAACACTTCTGGCGCAAAATACCATTTTCGGCTGGGTTCTAAGTGAACTAGTTGCGGAACCAGTCACAGCAATGACAATTCAAGTTGAGGAAATCTCTAACGAATACCTCAATTCGCAATTAAGAAAATTTTGGTAGTTAGAAGAACTCCCACAATCAATGACAACCCCAGAAGATCGATATTGTGAGGATTTTTACAAATCCACAACTACTCGAATAGATAATGACCAGTACGTCGTACGACTACTATTAAGCCCAGAATTTTCCACACACTCGCCTTAGGTCATTCCCGCACCTCTGCTATCAAACAGTTTTTAAGTATGGAAAGAAACCTACTTAAAAATTGCGAGCTAAAACCAGAATACGATAGGGTTTTAGAAGAATACCTCCATTTAGACCAAATGGAGGAAGTCAGGCCTGGCGAAAAATTATAAAAAATAAATACTATTCATTTTACCTGCCACATCATGCAGTTATTACTGACATTAACCAGATAAAAAAAACCACAAAGGTAAGAGTTGTCTTTAATGCATCTAAATTTTCAAGTTCGGGCAATTCCTTAAATGACATTTTATTTACGGGACCCACGCTTCATCCAGATTTAATGCGGAAATCCAGATTTAATGCTCCTCATATTAAACTGGCGTATATACAAATACGTTTTCAATGGGGATGTTGAAAAAATGTATCGACAAACAGTCGTAAATAAAGAATGTTAAGATTTTCAGTGAATTATTTTTCGAAAATCTCACAATAGTCCACTACGCGACTTCAAAATAAAAACAGTTACCTTTGGCGTAAACTGTGGCCCATACTTAGCCATTCGTACAGTCCACGAACTGGCAGAAGATACAAAGTCAATATTTCCTCTGGCAACACAAGTGTTGAAAACACAAACGTATGTAGACGACATTCTGTCTGGAAGCCACAATCTTCCATAGTCATACGAGTCACTAGCACAAGTGACACAAGCGTTCAGTACAGCAGGATTTCCGTTGAAAAAGATAACGGCGAACCAAATATATACACATACTATTCTTGCACGCGGAACATCGCATAAGGCGACATATAATCCGCCAAGAGTTCTATATTCCCCGACTTAAGCCTCAAAACAAGTGCATTTTCATGTCCAAAATCTGCACTATGAATAAACAGAAGATGAGGACGCAGGCCTTCTACCGGAAGGTTGCAACTTCATTCTGCCTTTTCCTATTATAGTTGTCTTTTGATTTTGATTTTGCTGAGCCTTTTCAGATAAAGACTTAAATGCTAAAGAAAGGCTACGTGACTGTCTTTGTCTGTTTTACGACAAAAGCAGTAATTTTAGACGCAGATGGAAAGAAGACTATTTAAAGGACCTCCACAAGAGGTATCGATGGAAAACATCAGAAAATGCGCCAAAGCTTGGAGATTGTGTACTTATTAACGATGATTGCCTCCCACCTATCGAGTGGCGACTTGGGGCATAGAAAAGCTCCATTATGGCTCAGACGGTCACATCCGGGTAGTTGATCTCCGTACTCAAAGCGGAATACTAACCAGACCGCTGGTTAAATTATGCTTTCTATTAACCGCGGATAATAGCGAAAATCTGGTACTAAATAATACGAACATAATGCCGAAACACAAATGAAAATAAAATCAATCAATCAATGAAAATTAATCAATAAAACCGCAACCCGCCATAAACCGTTAAAAATAACAATAAAATGGTCGGTCAATACGACGACCCAGTCATGCCGCATAACGTGGCACAATTGCCCATTTTATTTATATACTACCATGTATATTCAAATACCATTTTTTACAGAGATCAAGATGGACGTAGATATGTCTACCATCCCAACACCAACTGTTCGGTCGGCAACCAACGTGGCCTATTCTTACGCCCCGCCCAACTAATGCTATTGCATCGACTACCGCTTCTGGTAGTGGCTCACGAGCAGCCCCATCAACGCCACCCACCCAAGCCGAGCCGCGTCGCATCCGATGCCCGCTATGTCGCCGGAAACACCGACTACAGCACTGTGGGCTCTTTAAAGAATTGTCACCGACGAAACGCCAGTGTGTTGCCCAGGCACATGAGCACTGCCTCAACTATTTGTCGCACACACATGTGACACAGGAGTGTGCTTCCCCAGATTTATGCCACATGTGTGACAGATGACACCACACGCTGCTGCACAGGACCCCACGACGCGATGTAGGTCGGCTAGCTGCCTCCAGCATGGGTAGATCAAGGCAAGCAAACCGGGCGGTACGGCGTCGAATTACTGCAGCCCGGCCTGAGCTCCATCAATGGCATCCGCACCGCGTTGCACCAACCAGGCATCGTCCGAAAGAGCCACAGCATCCCCCGCTACTGGACTTAGCAACGTAGTGGCAACACTTCAACAATTACAGAGATCGTTAGGTTGAATATTCGACTAGGGGGGCCGTGATGGCTAAATGAAATAAACATGTCGAGCTGAGTCGCTTTAGCCATGTCCGTCTGTCTGTAAGTATATATACGAACTAGTCCCTCAGTTTTTAAGATATCCTTTTGAAATTTTGCAAACGTAGTTTTCTCTGCAAGAAGCTGCTCATTTGTCGGAACTGCCGATAGAGGACTACTATAACTAAAAACATAGTTACTAACAGAAATGCACCTGTGAAGGGTATTTAGTTTCGGTGCAACCGAAGTTAAGGTTTCTCTTGTTATTATGATGGTTGCTGAATGGATGCTGAATGGATTAAGTTGTTGTACAGTACGAGTAAAAGCTCCTTATTCGCGAATTAGAAAAATGAGACCCAATTTCTATATTCGCGACTAAATTTTTTTTTATTCGCGGATTTAATAAGTACATATATAATAATAAAGTTATTCCAATATTCTTGTCAAATGGACTAATAAAAAAGTAAATTTAAGGTGAGACAATCATTGCATAACATCAAAATCGTTGGAAAAGCAGCATCTGCAGACACTGCTGCTGCCGGACGATATCCAAAAGAAATTACAAACCTAGTAGCTGATGGAGGATTCAGTCCTGAGCAAGTATTTAATGCTGACGAAATTGCACTGTTTTGGAAGAGAATGCCAAACAAAACATTCATTTCTAAAAGCGAAAAGTCTGCTCCTGGATTTAAGGCAGCAAAGGATGCAGTTACATCATTAAGCCACTGATGCTTTACAGATCGTTTAATTCTCGGGCTTTAAAAAATCAAAACAAAGACAACCTGCCAGTGTTTTGGCCTGCTAATAAGAAAGCGTGGGTTACAAGCGCTATTTTTTGTGACTGGATCCGGAAGTGTTTTGTTTCTGAAGTTGAAAAATATTTAAAAAAACAGAATTTAGATTTTAAAGCGCTCCTAGTTTTGGACAATGCACCAGGTCATCCTCGCGAACTTGAAACTATGCATCTAAATATAAAAGTGACATTTTTACCTCCCAACATGACGGCTTTGCTTCAACTGTGGACCAAGGAATAATCCAGGCCTTTAAGCTCTATTACATTAGACGAACCCTCAAAATCATATTGGATAATATGGAATGTAATCCTGGTATGAATGTTATTGAAAAAAATTTAACATAGCAAAATGCATCGTAAAAATAAAAGAATCAATGGAAGAACTGAAGCCACACACACTGAAGTCATGCTGGAAAAAACTGTGGCCTGCTCTGATTGCAGAAAATGACGAAGAATCTGTGCAAGCTCAAATTTTGACAGCAAACATAGCCGAAATCGCGAATGGAATAGGACGAGATGGGTTCGAACAGATAGAATCAAGCGACATTCCGGAATTGCTTGAATCGCAAGAGCAAGATTTGACTGAAACCGACTTGGAGGAAATGTTAAATTCACAAGCTATTGAAGAAGAGGCTTCAACAAGCACTGAAGACGTGACATTCAATGTGAAAATCTTAGTGAAGGTTTAAGAATGGCAAATGAGCTCTGTGATTTCTTTATGAACATTGATCCGTCTAATGCGACTGCTGTGTATCAGTCTGAATTGAAGGAGCTTTGAAAACCGCTAAGAAAGAAAAAATTACAAAATTCTTCAAACCATTGCCTAAGCCTTAAGATAATTAATTAAAATGTTCAAAAACTTCAATTAAATCATTTTTTTATATACCTATTTGTTTTTTTTTTTGGCCAAGCGTAACTTACCACATGATTTTTTTCACTATTTTAAATTTTTTCGTTTTTTGGGTAACTTTTTTATGGATTTAATAGAATACAGGGAATATATAGATGGCTCGAATATATTTAGTCAACTGTTGACTTTAATCTGGCTCATTTGTAAAATTAAATGGAGACAACTTTTTTCATTTGCACACAAGTCTTTGATTTCATTTTTACTAATTCTTGTCATAACTTAACAAATTTTTTTGTTTCAATTGAAAATGGAATTACAACATTTTCAAAAAGAATAACGGGAAATCTAATATGGCGTCGGTCCTCCTCTATCGGATATTACAGCTTCGATACGAGCAGGCATTGACCCAACAAGTTTCTCCAAAACACTGCTTTTAATTTCCTCCTCCCAAACACTTTCTAACATTTTTTTTAGTTCTGGTTTACTTTTGGGCTTCTGATGAGCAACTTTGCACTTCATTATATGCCATAAGTGCTCAATAGGATTTAAGTCGGGAGAGTGTCCTGGCCAATCTATATGATTTAATCCGAGGTCCTTGAACATTTCCATCACCTGTAAGAGAATTATAAAAAAAAATTCTATTATTTTTGGTTATAAGTTGAAGGGAATAATAGTAGTCAATTTCAGAGCGTAAATTACTGATTTTGCACGGTGGCATGGGGCCGAGTCGTCCTGGAAGATGGCGTGAGAAGAATACCCATACTGCTCCTCTACAAAAGGCACGATGGTATCCATTACGAGCTTCCTATATTTTTCTGCGTTCATTATGCCATCGATAAATACCAGAGGCCCACGTGCGTAGTGAGAAAAACAACCCCAGATCATTTTTCTTTGAGGGTGCTTAACTGTTTTTACCACACAATTTTCTTGAAATCTTCCCGATTCAAAGATGAGTAATATTTAATTCTTTCATTTATGTATGCGATGTCAACAGGTTGCGTTGGAACTTGTTTAATTTTTACTTCCAACTAATTTTTTAATTTACAAATTATTATAATAGTTCATACTAGTAGTATCAAAGCTATTAAACTGTAATTTATGGCCTTAGATTTGTTAGCCTCATATTTTAATTCTGATATTTGTTTTATGGTTTCGATTTGATCAAAATGGATTTCTTCCATTGTTGTATCTTTCATTATTTATGGAACATATACCCCGCGAATAAAGAGCTTTTTTTCAAAAATTTATTTATCTAGGAGTTCTTCAAATGGTTCATGCGTATTTTCTGATTTGAGACAACGTATTATTTCGGTAAGAGTAAGGTGAAATTTCTCAACTTGACCCTTCAAACAGCTTTTCTAGGGTGGAGCTTTGTGCATATCTATATATTGAATTGATTAGTCTGCATGAATGTGATTGGACAGGAATTAAATGATTTTTCATTGTCGAATATAATAAATTTTGGTATCCCTAATGAAATTATAATGTCTTTAAGGGGTTGTTTAAAATCATCTGCCGATCGTGATTTAATTAGTTTTATAAGAGCATATTTCGAAAATTTATCTATGGCGGTAAGAATGAGCTGTTTGTTTGTGTGGTATATATCGATATGGACAAAATATCCGGGGTGTTCAGGCATTGGTGTGCTTTGAATGGCGAGTTTATGAGGCTGACGGTCGTATTTATTAAGCTTACATGGTCTGCATTGTTTTACGATTTTTTTTACTTGGCCCTCATTTGTGGAAAATAGAGCTTTCTAGAATTGGGAACTTGTCTTCTTCGCTATTTCGGTGGGAACGATTTTAATCATTAATAATTTATTTATTTTGATCGGCAGAATTTTTGAAATCTCTTACAAATTTTCTAGTGAACTGTATTTTGTATCCGTTGAAACGCATAAATCTTTTGTATTATACCTAGTGTTCGTTCGTCTCATTCGTTAGTTGACTGTCGATGCGGATAGACGTGCGTGCGCATCGTTGTGATATTTCTCAAAGTGTTTTTTCTGCGAATTTTTGCGATTCCCTTTGGTGCGGTAATTTGTTTACGCGATTTGACTGGCGCGTGTGTGTAGCGCTCGGTGAATTTGTTTGTGCGATCGTTGGATACGCGCGTTATTGACCGCGAGTGTTTTTGTGGGGTTACACACTTCTGCACAATTTTGTGCATTTTTGTGTACATAATCGTCGGGACATAGCGGTAAGTAACTTTATTATTACCACCTTATATATACGGATAACGTGGTCATCCACGTTGTTGTTATTGGCGGAAACTTCGCAAGGTTTCAGTGCAGCACCGTGCTGTTGGCATTCTTGCTGACTGAACTGCCTTACAGTAGTTCTGTGCCGAGCATCTGGCGCCTAGTTGGCTCAGTGTCAAGAAGATCTGGACAGGATTGCGGGCCTTCGCGTGAGTCGCAGTTTTCACCGCGTTCAGACGCATACACCTGGAGAGCAGCTGCTCCAGTGGTACGCGTGGTATTGTCGGGAAGCGAGATGATTCTTGGACGGAAGAGGAGGGCGAAAACCCTCCTGGAAGCGGAGATTCCGCCGCTTCTACAGTCGTGGATGACACCACGTCGGGTGGCGAGGGGGAGACGACGGGAGCAGTAAGGTCTCCACCCCGTAGTAAGGAGGGAGCGGTAGTGGAAGCGTGGCCGCCGCTGTAAAAGCTGGCTAGCACGGTGGTCAAAGGCGTTGGGCAGGAGGGCGCTGCAAAAGCGGGCACTCGTGTCGCGAGGGCCAAGAACGAGGGGACGCGGGATTTTTCACGGGGAGCTGTTGTTGTGGGGGGTGGGGCAGTCAGCCATGTTGCGGCTGCTAAGGGGATAACGGGGGAATTAAATGAGCTGGTGTTTGATGCCAAAAATTTCGAACTAGGGACCGCGAAGGGGCTGATGGACTTTGCCTCAAAATACGGGGCGCTCCTTACTGAGAATGCCCATCTTCGCGGTGAAGTTGAAGCCCTTAGGGGAAGTTGTGGGAGACACTCCCCGACTCCGAGCAGGTCAATGCTGCATCCGTCGGCTCCGATGTACCTGTACCTCCAGCACCTGTGCTGGAAACAATCGCACCGGTGGCGCCGAAGGCCGTTGAAACCTGGTCGGTCATGGTCAGGTGTAAGGGATCTGCAACTTCCTCTAAGGAAGTCATAAATAAAGTGGTCAAGGAGGTGGGTCGCTCACTTGGTGTGAGGGTTCACGAAGTTAGACCAATCAAGGGTGGTGGGGCGGTTATTCGCACTCCTTCCGTTCTTGAGAGCGAGAGAGTGGCGAATAATAAGAAATTCGGGGAGGTGGGGTTGGACGTCTCTGTCAACCGGAAGTTGGGTCGTCGGGTGGTGGTACAGGGGGTCCATACGGAGATCACTCATGAGGAATTCATAGAGGAGCTATTCCGGCTGAACCTCCAGGACTTCAGCCCGGCGTCCCAGAGGTCGGACGTGAGGATGGTCAGTCGTCCCTGGACGGTGACCACTGACGGTAAAACCAATGTCGTCCTTGTGGGTACGGACAAGTTGATGTCCGCCCTCTTGAAGGCTGGAAGGTTAAAGTGGTTCTCTTTCAGGGTGCGACCGGATAGCCCCGTCGCTGGATGTTTCCGTTACATGGGATTTGACCATAGTAGAGCTGAGTGTAGGGCTACAAAAGATGTCTGCCGGAGGTGCGGTCAAGAATGCATCACATTGCCGCAACTGTGCGTTCAAGGGTAGACCAGCTGGGCATCATATGATGTCAGCTGTCCGCCCTATATATTGCGGTCTTGTTGAGTGCGCCCTCGCCAGACACTGATGGGTGGGATCATCCAGCTTAACTGTCAGGGCTCCTATGCCGTGATGTGTGAGTTGGGGGGTTGCATGGTTGAGAGTGGGTGCGGTATTGCTCTACTCCAGGAACCCTACGCCACCAATGGTGTGTTCGGGGTCTTCCTGGGTGTTTTAAGGTCTTCACTGACTTTAGAGCTAACGCCGCAATAGAATCCACAACTACGCAATCGTAGCGTGGATTATTCACAACTGGGTGTATGTGTAGGTATAGAAGGGGAGTTCGGTAGGATGATTGTCGTTGGTATTTATTGTAAATTTAGCGAGCAACTAGAGCCCTACCTGGGCTACATGGATGAGCTACTATTACTTGCGAGTAGTAGCCCATTTATCCTAGGGATTAATGCGAATGCCTCGTCCTCGATGTGGCTTAGTAAGGTATCCCGGCATTCGTCTGGATACCAAAGCCACAAGCGTTAAGCGAATGGATGGTGGCTAATAGCCTCCACATTTTGAATGAGCCGAGCGAATGGGATACGTTGGATGGGCCTGGGGGCGTGAGCGACATTGACGTGACGTTTATGAATGAGGCACCAAGAAGGGCTTTCAGAGTTAGATGGGTGGTTAAGGGAGGGTGGTGATTGAGTGATCATAATTTGATTACGAGGGTTACCCCTCGATCCTCTCTCTTGCCTTATGAGAGTCCATTGCGGCGATTTCGTAACTCTGGTATTGACTGGAATCAAAATGGACTCTCCGTTAGCGATGTGGTGTTGGGAATATCGCTTAGGGTTTCTGAGGAGTTGGGGGTAGACGAGCAAATTGCTCATCTCTATGAGGTAGTTTGGGGGTATGAATGTTCTAGAGTTAGCAAAATTAAATGGTGGACGCGTGAGCTAACCTTGAAGAGGAGGACTGTCAGACGATTGAAGCGAAGGTTTCAATGTGCCCGACGGTCCAAATCTGATAGGCTGTCCCAGCTTAGGTATGAATTTAGTTGTGCGGATAAAGAGTATAAGGAGATGCTAGTTAGAGTTAAAGGGGAGAATGGAGGAGCTTTGTGAGAGAGAATAGGAACGACCCCTGTGGTCAGGTCTGTAGGATCTGCCAGGGTCGTAGAAGGGAGGATGTCACCTCTCTTCGCGTAGGTGACACTCTGTAATCGTCGTGGAGAGAGTGTGCGGGTGTTTTGTTAGATGCGTTCTTTCCTAGGTCGGAGGTGCAGGTACCTCAAGCACAATGGGTGCCTGTTCCTCCATTAGATGGTGGGGAGTTGGGGCCGTCTTTGGCCTGGTTAGGTCTAAACGGTCCCAGGTTCTGATGGTTTGAACGAAGAGAGTGTAAGAGCTTGTGGAAGTTCATTCCGGAATACCTGGAGGCCACTTATAATAAGTGCGTTTGAGAAGGATACTTTCCACGCGAGTGGAAAAGTGCCAGGGTTGTTCCTCTCCTGAAGTCCCCCTATAAGATCAGGAGCGATCTTCGATCTTATCGGGCATCAGTCTCCTTCCAGTACTTGGAAAAGTACTGGAAAGAGTCATGGTGGAACGGTTTCAGGAGCTAACGCGGGGTATATGGTCGAATAGGCAGTTTGGGTTTCGGAAAGGACGCAGTGTAGAGGATGCTTGGTTTTATGTTCAGGATGTCGTTAAGGAGAATGTCAGCAAGTATGTCCTTGGCATATTTGTTGACTTCAAGGGGGCGTTTGACTAAATAAGCTGGGATCGAGTGGTGCAACGGCTGGAGGAGCTTGGCTGTCCGGAAATTACTCTTTGGCGGAGTTATTTTTCGAACAGAAAGGCCGCTCTTGTCGGCATGAATGGGAGTGTGGCGATTGGAGAGGTTCTTGGCTGCCCGCAGGGTTCTATTTGCGGTCCATATATTTGGAACTTTATGATGACACTTTTCTTGGGCAGCTCGAGCAGTCTGTAAGTGTTGGGCGTATGCGAACGACCTTCTTCTTATGGAAGGTCGCTCGCGGTCTGAGTTCTGACTCTGCGGGAGGAGATCTCTTAGAGATCGTGAATACTTGGGCTGTAGGTATGGGGGTGGGCATATCGAGGGGAAAAACGGTGACAATGCTGCTTAAGAGCAGATTGTCACCGGTTCGTCCACCGATTGTCCGTGTGAATGGGGTCAGCATCAGATATGTGACGCAAGTCAAATATCTGGGGTTGACCATGAGTGAAAGGAAGTGTTTTACTCCATACGTAGGGCGTATGTGAAGGAGCGACTGCAGGCAACCGTAGGCAAAATACGCCGCATTTTGAGGAGCGATTGGGTGTCGGACGTTGTGCTGTCCGCACCATATATCGTGGCTTGTTTGTGGCCTGTGCCACATATGGAGTCCCGGTATGGTGGGAGGCAGCAACGACTGTCTGGGGTCTCAAAAACTCCTTTCAATCCAGCGTTGYATGATGCTTGCTTGTTTGCCTGAATGTAGCACCGTCTCAACGGATGCGATGCAGGTTTTAGTAGGTGCACCGCCTCTTGACCTGAATGTCATACAGCGTGCTGTTGCATTCAGATTAAGAAGGGGTTTGAGTGTGTCATTGCTGCGGAACGATTGGATTTCCGACGATAATGAGGAGAGGGAGGAATATCTAGGGGCAAGAGGCTTATATAGGGTTAGGCGCAGTTGGCAAGAGCGTTGGGACAATAGTCCTAACGGCCGAGTGACGTACGAGTACGGGACGTTGGGTTCGTTGAGGATAACCCAGACTTCAGATTTTGTTTGAGTCTGGGTTTCCTCCTTACGGGGCATGGGCCTCTGAATGCATTTTTGCATCAGTAAAATTAAAATTCCTTATAATAATCGGGATAAGATAGCATAATGTTTTCTGACAATAAAGCATTTTTTACCTTTTGGAATGCATCGATGGCTTCTTCAGAAAGATTTATGTCCTACTAGAAAGTCTTTTGGATATGTCCTTCTTCTCCCCTAAAAGGGATATAAGGGATTTATTCAATTCTGCGTAATCTTTTATGAAACGACAATAGAAACCGGACAGCCCTAGAAATGACCTGAGGTCTTTTTTGGTTCTTGGACAGGGAAAGCTTTTAATGGCCTCTACTATTTTGGGTTGGTTCGTATACCACTTTGCGATAAAATTAAACCAAGGAATTTGACTTCTGTTTTCAAGAATTCACATCTGTCAATTTTCACCTTCATATTAGCGTTTTGTAAGGTTACAAATATGGTTTCGATATTTTGGAAATGGGATTCAGTATCTTCACTAAATACGATTCGTCGTCAATGTGTATGTAGCATATTTTCCCTATGTACTCACGTAAAATATCGTCCAGAGCATGTTGAAAAATTGATGGTTAATTTTTAAGATCGAATGGTAGTCTAGTGAATACGTATTTTCCGTGTCTTACGGAAAACCCGTTTTTTCTATGTCGTTCTCTTTTAGAGGTATTTGATGAAATCCACTTTTAAGGTCTATCACGGAAAATATTTTAATTTTTCCTAGTTCTGAAAGTACGTTACTGATGTCGGGTATGGGATAACGATTAGGAATGGAGACGGTATTGAGTTTTCTATAATCAATAACTAGTCGATATTTTTTCTTTCCTTAAGCATCAATTTTCTTTAGTACTATCCATACCGGAGAGTTATAAGCGGTCTCCTTATATGCGGTCGAATTATGTTATTACCAAGAAGTTCCTCTATTTGTTTTTCAACTTCATCTTTCAGGGAAATAGCATATGGATAATATGTCGAATATATTGGCCTTTCGGTTGTAGTACTAATTTCTGCTTTTACGATGGTTGTAAATTTAAGCTTTTCGTTTGGGTCAACAAAAAGAGTTGAGTATTTTAGTATCTTATTAAATTTTCGATATGAAGTTTTTCTTATTCAGTCATGTATTCTGTTCTGATGTCAATATTTTTTAAGGAAGTTGCAGATTGTTGTTTTATTTTGATTTTATAGTTATTGCAAATAGTCATATAATTTTCTTTCGTATGAATGATAGCAGATAGTTCTAGTTTGATAAGAATTTGAGCAATTCACCGTGATGAATTGCTTAGTCTAAAAAAATGTATGTCTGTAAAGTCTTCAGATTAGTTAGGAAATGCCTCGTTTATAAATTTTGTTTTGGTCGTGTATTTAATTAATGTCTGTTCACAATTATCTTTTTCGTTTTCGATTTCTGAATTATTGATGTGAAAATTTGTTTGTAGTTTTGGTGGATTTTGATTATTGGAAGATCCACTTGTTGGTCTTTTCACTGCGTATTGAGGAGCAATAGGTCTGTTTGCATAGTTAACATTAGCTGTTTTTAGACTTATTTAAAGCCTTATCACGGTATGTGCCTATTAGGACGATCATGGATTCACTTCCGAAATCCATGCACGAAAATTTATTCAAAATAAGAGACAAATTTTCATACACGGTTTGATAGAATTGTTCCATCGTGTTGTTGCCTTGAATGAAAGTAATCATTTGGTACTAAAGCGCGCCGAGATCTCGCTTATCTGCGTAAAGCAGAGTCAAACAACGTGAAATGTTGTTCCAGTTTAGTGGAGTATTATTTGACTCCAAAACATTATCAGCAGTTCTCGTTACTTTATTTCTTATAGAATTTATAATACCAAAACATTTGCCTTGTTCTCCTATGAACCCGTCAATACAACTTTAAAATTCTATCAACGATCTTCTTTTAAGAGCTGTATTCGATAGGATTTCCCGAAAATTCTCTGAGGCAGCGAAATACGTCAGGAACCTTGTCTAGTTCATCAACATTTTGCCTATATTCGCTATAAATTACTTCATCTGTACGGTTAAGTTCGTGATTTTTAGTTTGCCTGATGTCCTAGGTGAGGTATACATTTCTCACTATTCTTCTAATCAGAACTTCTAATTCTGTAGTTGCGTTTACTTATTCTATAATTAGTGTATTAGCACGAGAGGGTACGGATGGGATATTTATTATTGGTGGACGAATAAG
>NW_017537140.1:47427-51832 GCF_001853355.1 Bactrocera latifrons
AGACTTTCAGCGTACACTTTTTTGGGAAATGAACAACTTATTAAAATTTTTCGTTATGGATAAAAGATAATATATATTTTTTTAACACTTTCCACTTAATTAGTTAATTGAATTAGACAATTCAAAATCGAATTATAATTCTTAGAACTAACATCTTACATTAAAATGTGCATGACTGGAAGAGGTGTCCCATTTAATCCGTATCGTCTTTACTAAGGTTAACCCGATAGCCACTTTCTCGCACGCTTCTTTTCCTCATGAATGAGTAAGATATCAGATGGATGGTTAATTTGGCTAGGAGGATGTTTGAAAAAATGCCCCTGCAGGCCCTTTAGGCTGTATGATGGTGTGGTTCTCCAATTCGTTGGGCGCTAGTTGACTTTTTAATTTTAATTTTAAGTTTTAAGTTTAATTTTACTCTTTATTTACAATTTAAACATTTTGTCAGGTATTGTACAAGTTAAGTATTTAATTTTAATTTTTATGTCTTTGGAGTAATATCCAACCAGCTCAGTGTACAGCCGAATTAAGAGTGAAACTTGAATCTAAGCTTATACTCGTACTATCACTAATTTAATATTTTAAGCGCCGGCAGAGCGAGACGTCGGCAGGGATGCATATTGTTAGTGGCGTTCTAGTAGCGTCATTAAATCCCGCAATTGTAGTTTGACGTTCTTGTAGTGGGTAGCGGTAAAGTCGCTGATGCGTTTTCCAAATTTTGTACCTGCATTCCTGAGCATTCATAAGCTTAGTACACTACACTGTATAATAAAATATTTAGTTTTTTTACTTTGTATATTATATATGTATATATATATACTTGTATAAATGATCATGATGACTAGAAAAGTTGAAATTCGCGTGACTGTCTGTCTGTTCGTCCGTTCGTTCAAGCTGTAACTTGAGTAGAGATTGAGACATCTTGATGATCTTGGCGTAGACGCTACTTACGCGGTTATAGCCGAGTTAACAACAGCGCGGAAGTCGTTTCTTCTTTTTGGAATGTCGCGCTAATGGAGATTCCAAGCAAACCCAAGTTCTTCTCCACGTGGCGCTTCCAACGAAGTAGAGGATCAAAATATCTTGCGGTATTTTCGCTAGTTGGCGCTGAGAGCGCATAGTTCTAGTTTTATTCGTCGCATCGGGTCTTGCTATACCTTTTTGGAAAGCTCATTTCACGCAATAACACGTGTTTGATTGATTGTCGTTTCTTTTAAGTCGTTCGTGAGTTATAGCGTCGCAAACATGGAGCAACATAAAGAGAAAATACGGCATATCGACAATACTACTACGATAGAAGCAAAAATGCATCTGAAGCCGCCAATAAAATTTGTGCAGTTTATATACCCGATACATTTTCCATTTCCTTTTGTGCGTAGTTCTCGTGACGTATGTTTTCTCTGATGTGAGATGTGAATAACTTTGTTTTGTTAAGGTTCAGTTTAATTTATGATCACCAATCATTATGGAGCAAAGTCAGTCAGATGTTCAAAAATCCTAAAAATAGTTATATGGTACCGATATTTTCGGTCAAAAGTCAAAAATAGATAATGGGGTCAACATAGTCGGTACCTAGGAACTTAAAAAGGCGGAAAGATAGACAGTAAACTGATTCGTCACCCTGATCATTTATATATAGTATACCTTGAGGTCGCAATATTTAAGAGCGTTTCGCGAATTGCACACTTTTAAAAAGGCGGATCTGACTTGAATAAAGCTTTTACTTGCAAACTATGGTCTTTCGCAATATTTGAGAAGGATTCACGAGTTGCGCACTTTTAAAAGAGTGGATCTGGCTTGAATGACAATTTTACTTCAAAATTATGAAATATATAAATTATTTAAATTTTCTGATGTCACACAATCAAATAAGGGTTTATATTTATTTCATAAATTTTGCATTAATACAAAAACTGGTTTTACTCGGGATCGTGATTCGTTGAATTTTATTCCGGAATTTGAATCAGTATTAAGCCAATCAAATAAAACAACTAGTATCCAAACGATTTCGGCAGATGTTATTTATATGGTAAGGGCCGAATTCACAGTGATTAGTTAACCAATACCAACGGCTTAACCCACTACTTTCATTAAAAATGCTAAGTTAGCTGTTAGTTAACCCCCCAATTTCTGTTGGCTAACTACTGGTCAAATAACCGCTGATGTTGTAAAATTATAATTAACCGATTTTGATGATTTGTACATTGATGGAAAGATATTTTCTCAGTACTGGTTTAAAAAAAAGTAGAAAAAATCGAAAAAAATTTAAAAAAATCATACTTTTAAAATGTATTATTTTGACCACCCAGCGTGTTACGACAGTGTTTTCGATAAAAATTTTTTTTTTTCATATTTTTATTTATTTATTTTGGCAACAATCAAAAAAGAATCAAGTTTGAATGTAAAATATCACAATTGAACTGTTAGATAGACACGCAAACTAACGCCATATGTCATCGAGCTAATTTTGTTCCCTAAAAAACTGTTGACGTCGCTGTCCATTTTACATGGACTTGACGTTTCGTTACCCCTCTATTTTATTCATACCTCTAAAGTTTCATTTGATTCACTTGCGCAGTTTCTTCACTCGTTGCTGTTTCCACATTGCTCTTTGCAAAATCGTGTTTTGTTCGATCGAATAACCTTTTCCGGCCATTGCGCATTACAGATTCGGATTTTGTCGTTACAATTTGGTGAGTTTTTGTGAATTAAAATTGTTAATGAGAATTTATAAAATAGAAATGAATGCCAAATTTCCTAAAAGTTATAAATAATTCTTTGATATACCTAATTCATTCTATAAATCCACTAAAACACTTTTGAAAATTTTAGGAATAAATTCCTCAATTTTCAAACGTTTTTTTAAACACTGTAGGTTGAAAATCAACAATACATGATTTGCTAAAACTAGTTAATCTATTTCTATAACTGAAAATCCTACAAAACATTCATTGAAATCGGATATAACATTGGTCATATCAGCAAATGTTTTGTGCGTGTGTGTGTGTTGAATTGTTGGTTGGTTATTGGGATTTGTCTGTAAGACGTGGTAGGTTTCTACTGTTGATTCAATGTTTGCAGTTGTTCTTCAAAATGCCACTAACAAGAAGATCTAATTTAGGCCGACGTTCAGCTGGTCTACTCATCATGCGAATAGGAGTCAAGAAGATAGAAACATTGTGCAACAACAAATGCAAACCACGTCAAAATTCGTGCGCAACAAACAGAAGGACTAAAGGAGCCTGTAATCGATTCGCGCAGATTGGCACAACAAAGTAGAGTCGAGTAAATCGATGTGGAAATTTATCGGTGCAAAGTCGACAAACAAATCCTGAAAATAGACAATAAAGAAGAAGTGCTGGCAACGTCAATTGTGCATTCCATTATTGATCTCTTCCTGTGGTTTAAATTTGATCAATGGTTGTATTATGTCCACATTGCAACGTAAAAGAAATTTCTAGGAGAAACACCTAAATTGTGTTGCCTTAGTGGAAAAGTTTAATTGCCAACATTGCCATCGCCAACGGAACCTTCCGATCGTATCTAGAAGGCGTAACAACAGAATTATAGCAATTTCTTGGAAATGTTCAAAACTATAATGTGTGCTTTCAGATGACTTCTTTCGCTGCATAAATTATCAATGCATGCCGATATAATCCGTTGTTCAAGATAATTCCTGTTCGAAAGAAAGAGTACTCTTTCGTTTCCTTTGAATAACCGAATTTTATTAATTTTGAATTCGTCTCTTGGTAACCGGATTCAAGGAGGCGAACACAATTTCTTGTAAATCTATTTCAATGGGATCGAGAGCAATCTTAGTGTATTGCACAACAGAATGAAAGAAGACATCATCAGAAGATTGCAACGAATGCTTCATGACCATAATGAATTGGATTATTTAAAATATTGAATTATTTAAAAATAATGAATTGGATTATTTAAAAATAATAATAATTATTTAAAAATAATACTCCAATCAATGGACATGAAGCATTCGTTGCAATTTTCTGATGATGTCTTCTTTCATTCTGTTGTACAATACACTAGACAAAATGAACCGACAATTGATGAGGTTGCCATTTTTGGTGAGCAAATGGTTTCACGGGATATTGTGCTGATGCGCCGAAACGTTATGACGGCTACGACTTTAACTTCAAAATGTTAAATCCAGTTACTGGTTAGTAGACTTTTTCCTTCAATCATGTCACCAAATCAATCAATTAAATGGATTCTTAACTTTACTTTCAAGTTTTGAATTTATTTGTTACTTTGGATTAATTTGTGATTCTTCTTCTTCTTGATTGGCGTCGACACCGCTTACGCGATTATAGCCGAGTTAACAACAGCGCGTCAGTCGTTTCTTCTTTTCGCTACGTGGCGCCAATTAGATATTCCAAGTGAAGCC
>NW_017537140.1:54647-64375 GCF_001853355.1 Bactrocera latifrons
ATACTGAGCATCTTTCTCTTTGACACCATGTCTGATATCCCACGTGATCTGTCAAATACTAATGCATGAAAATCCTAACCTCAAAAAAATCACCCGATATAACAAATAAACGTGTCGAAATGTAATAGAACTAGGTGTATGTAAACTTTATTGGTTCACTGTATTTATTTACTCACTTTCGCTCACGCTCTTGATCTCATACTATATAATTACATTCATATATATTTATGCTGATCACAGTTAAATGTTATCTAGCATGTTAAATTTCCCAGGAGGCAATATTCGCATATTTACCGACGTGGTATCTATTTTGTTTTTGTATTACGTGAAAAAAATTTCACCACTATTCCCACTGTATTGAGCTTGTTTATTAATTGTGGCAAACTGGCGTCTCTGATCAGCTGGCTTTATTTACATTTGAAAACAGAATCTGATGGAAGCAAAATTGTAAGTAAAATTAAAATATGTAATAAAAGTGTAAATGTAAATACAATAATGAAAAATATATGTTTTAGACCAAACCAAAACGTGTACGCAAAGTACCGTACAGGAAATGGAGCCATGAGGAGCAACAGAAATTAATTACATACATGCGAGACAACCGTCCGATTGAAAAGCCGATAGCACAGTTGTATTATAAAAAATTTTTAGAGACACAAAATCTGCGGTTGGATTGGCCTTTAGTGAGGCTAAAGGCAAGGCACTTGCGCCAATGCTATACAAAGGCACGAGCTTGGCAGAATTCGACGGGAGCAGGTGCCATGCAAGACGGCGAATCAACAGAAAGTAATTTAAAAATAAATTGTTTGGTATAAAATTATAATAAATTATATTTTTAGGTACAATTTTAAGAACTTCTTTTTTCTACGATTTGGAAGATATATTTGGCTATAAAGAGTTTCAATCCAATGCATTTGTTTTGGACAGAAGCCTTAGAAAACAACTCGACGTCCACCACAGACGATTTTGACGCCGGTTCAACGACCAAAAATGCAAATGTAGCTACCACATCTGAAAATAGTTTTCAAGAAGTCGGTCCAAATAGGGAGCTATCTTTCAATGAAAAAGAATTTGATTTACAATACGAAAAATTTTTATTTGAAAAAGAAAAATGCAATTCAGAAGAGAGAATAAGAATACTAGAAATTGAAATGAAAGAAAAATTGGCTTTAAGAGAGCTTGAAATGAAGGAACGAATAGCAATGGAGGAATTAAAAATTAAAAAATAAAACTATATATATATACTACATAAAATTAAATAATTATATCTTTATTGCTTACAAAATGTTTTCTTAGGTCGTCGTGTTCATAAATTTATTGTGGTAAGTCTGTTTCTTCTTGACTTTCTAAACTAGAATTTTCGTTTAAGTTAAATTGTAGCAACAGGTTATGAAGGATACAACATGCCAAAATCCATCTACAACAATTTTTATAATTATTTTCGTTCGTTAATCGGAACCATAGTTCTTTTAAACTACAAAATTTTTCTTTTAATTTCCCAAACAATTTTCTATACGTACTCTATATTTAGAGAAATATTGATTGAAAGTATCTCTCATTTCTTTTGACTGTTCAGTACTGTTTTGTCAAAAAAGTGTAATAAGATGTTAGCTTAGCGGATATGCCGAATCGCCAGCAATCCATTCCCGATGACAAAAATAATTTTGTGGGTTTTTACCTATTGCAGATTCGGCAAAAATTTTTAAAAAAATTAATTTGCTATAAAACTAACTTTGTGCGCTCACAGTTTAAAGGTCAAATATCGGGCAAAACTGCCACATATGAAATTTTCCTTAAACTGTGAATAAAATAGTTGTATTAAGCTTTGTTGCATTTATCTACTTACTTTTAAATCTCGTTATTTGTAATATATATGTATACTAAAAAC
Source organism: Bactrocera latifrons (assembly GCF_001853355.1). Lineage (NCBI taxonomy): Eukaryota > Metazoa > Arthropoda > Insecta > Diptera > Tephritidae > Bactrocera > Bactrocera latifrons. The sequence continues at coordinate 56,536 of NW_017537140.1, forward strand.
TACCGTTAAAGAACTTGCTAGAATAAGTCTTTGTTATATATAGAAGAAGTTGAACGAAGTAAACGTTATTATAATTCAAACATAGAAAAAGGAAACAAATATTATAGTACAAGAAACGAGCGTTTTACAGGAAGGCTCTATATCGGTGATTGAGTATTACAATTTAGTTAAAAAAAAAATAACATTAATGACAAACAACACTATTATGACCTATGGTCGCAACGCACCCATAACCAAAGAGCTTAACAAAAATAATAGAAAGCTGAACAAAAATTATAGAATATTTATAACAAGGTTATATTTTCTCTTTGTCCCGAAGACGTACAAGACGACTCAAGAATTAAAGTCCAATAATCAGAGAGCTCGATTTGCACAAAACTTTCCAAATGAAAGAAATAGGAAAAAAATAAATTATCCAATTAATAATATGAGAATAATAATTTCCTCGAAGAACTAATATTCCCAAAACAGAACCAATGGACATAGACCCATCTGTGTCTTGAATATAACGACGTGGTACTAGTCCAAAGCCAAACCAAATTATGGCTTTAGATATCAAAATTTTGCAAAACCAATAGCTAATACACACACTCCAGCCAATATGGAAAATCCAAATAGAATTTTTTCTAATAAAAGCAATAGACAACCTAATACCTATAACACTTAAGGAATAAAGCGGCCAAGAGAAAGAAATTATAGCATTCGGGCTCAAGAAAAAAAACAGATAATTAATAATATACATGAGAGCCATTTTTAAGGCGAACAGGGAATCACCTCTCGCATCTAAAAATTAAATAAAAATTTAAAAGCTCTAGCCCACTGCTGGGCAAATTTTTAGCCCGCAAAGTTAGCAAAGTGCGAACGAGGGCTAGATGAGGGGAATATCAGTTTGCGGAAGGAAGGACATAAAAAGTTGCGAAAAAACAATGACATTCCCGAAACTATCTAAATTTTTTCAAAAAATTAAAAAAAAATCAAGTAAAAATATATTTGCGCGATATGGCATTATTAATTGAGAATGGCACACAGGAGCGATCCTCGATCTTAGTGGGGCTTCAGTCGCCTTCCAGTGCTTGGTTTTATGTTCAGAATGTCGTTAGGGATTACCAACGATTACCCTCCTCCCGCCCAACCGACGCGAGGAGCGCAATCCACGAACGAGCGGAACTAGCCGAGTCATAAAAATGAAGAGAGTTTTAAGCGTTGCGATCTTAAGCTGCTCACCTGCAGAAACAAAAATTTCAACAGCCAAAATTAAGAATTAGGTTAAAGTATATAATTTTTAAATTTATTTGTTGAGTAGAAAAAATAATTTTTTTTAATGGTAAAGAGTGAAGAGTGTTAGATCAAATGTGCTGGAATGAGAATAGAAAGCATGGCATATACGGCGGAAGGGTTCGTTTAACTCAAAATTTGTTGCAGAAAATTTTAAAACTAAGGGTCTAAACTGCCTGTCCCATTCATGAGTTTTACAAGAAATATTATACCAAGCATCTACCTACGACTAGCGAGTGTAGGGAGATTTATAAGTTTTAAATGGTTAGTGTAAGGGGAAAGATTTTAACTGGAATCCCAATGCAAATGATTTAAGGCAAAAAGCAAAAATTTGTTTTTGAACGGATTCTAACTTATCCGAACGGACTTGAAAACTAGGGCTGCAAACCACAGAAGCATATTCTAATATAGGCCTCAACAAAGATGTAAAAAAAAATTTAGTGGTAAGCGGATCTCTGAATTCTTTAGACTAACATTTAACAAAACTAAGAGCACCTTTAGCTTTAAACACCGTTTAAGATACGTGAAGATTAAAATGAGTTTGGGGTCCATAGTTACTCCCAGATCGACAAAACTGCATACTTGGTCCAACCTAAAGTTTTGTATTGCGTATGAAGTAGGGTCTATAGCTCTACAGCTCTAACTAGGTTGTTTAAGACTGTTTGCAACTGATATTTTTCGCTGTTTGAAGTATACGTTTTAAAAAGTTTTACATCGTCAGCATATAATAAAACTTTTGAAAACTTAACAACAGATGATACGTCATTAATAAATAACAAGAACAGAATTAGCCCAAGATGGCTACCTTGAGGAACGCCTGAAGGAACATAGATTATGTCAGAAAAAGTATCGTTAAATATGACTTGTTGAATTCTATTACTAAGATAAGATTTAGAAATCTTCTATTTTAGAAATATTGGTTGAAAACCATGAAGACCAATCTGCGACTACTACGGTGGGATAAGCCTCCTTAACATCGCGTATAAGGTTCTATCGAGCGAACTGTGTGAAAGATTAAAGCCCACCGTCAACAAACAGACCTTACCAGTGCGGCTTTAGACCTGAAAAATCAAAAACTGAGCAGATATTCACCATGCGCCAAATTTTGGAAAAGATTCTTGAAAGGAGAATCGACACACACTATCTTTTCGTCGATTTCAATGCTGCTTTCGATAGCACGAATAGGAGCTGCCTTTAAGCCGCGATGTCTGAATTTGGTATCCCCGCAAAACTAATTCGGCTGTGTAAACTAGCCTTAAGCAACACCAAAAGCTCCGTCAGAATCGGGAAGGACCTCTCCGATCCGTTCGAGACCAAACGAGGTTTCAGACAAGGCGACTCCCTATGGTGCGACTTCTTCAACCTGCTTCTGGAGAAAATAATTCGAGCTGCAAAACTTAATCGAGCAGGTACAATCTTTTATAAGAGTGTGCAGCTACTGACGTATGCCCAGTAAATTGATATCATCGGCCTCAACAACCGCGCCGTTAGTTCTGCTTTCTCCAGACTGGACAAGGAAACAAAACAAATGGGTCTGGTAGTGAAGGAGGGCAAGACGAAATATCTCATTCCATCAAACAAATAGTCGTCGCACTCGTGATTTGGCTCTCACGTCACTGTTGACAATTATAACGTGAAGTTGTAGATAATTTCGTCTATCTTGAAACCAGCATAAACACCAGCAATAATGTCAGCCTGGAAATCCAACTCACGATAACTCTTGGCAACATTTGCTACTTCGGACTGAGTAGGCAATTGAGAAGCAAAGTCCTATCTCGACAAACAAAAACCAAACTCTATAAGTCACTCATAATACCCGTCSTGCTATATGGTGCAGAGGCTGGGACGATGACAACAACTGATGAGTCGACGTTGCGAGTTTTCGAGAGAAAAGTTCTGCGAAAGATTTATGGTCCTTTGCGCGTAGGCCACGGCGAGTATCGCATTCGATGGAACGATGAGCTGTACGAGATATATGGCGACATTGACATACTTCAGCGAATTAAAAGACAGCGGTTACGCTGGCTAGGTCATGTGGTCCGAATGGACGAAAACACTCCAGCTCTGAAAGTATTCGACGCTGTACTCGCCGGGGGAAGCAGAGGAAGAGGAAGACCTCCACTCCGTTGGAAGGACCAGGTGGAGAAGAACCTGGCTACGTTTGGAATATCCAATTGGCGCCACGTAGCGAAAGGAAGAAACGACTGGCGCGCTGTTTTTAACTCGGCTATAATCGCGGAAGCGGTGTCGACGCCAATTAAGAAGAAGAAGTAAAAGTATCCCAAATCGAATTACATATTTTCTATATAACACGATTTCAAATTCCCTTTGATTCTTTTCCTTCCAGAGCACAAATCGAGAAGTAATTAACATAATGGGATACAATTTTGCACTAATAATTTCTTAATGGTAGCACATGACTAAAAATTGTCCAATTGAATTCAAAACTGTTCAAGCCCTAGGTATAGATGACTTCTGGCCGAAAATATTTTCTTCTTCTTCTTGATTGGCGTAGACACCGCTTACGCGATAATATATAATAGATGTGCCGAAGGTCCTGGCAGCCAGTGCTTCTTTTTTCGTGTAAAAAAATAATTGTATAATTTTTTTTTCACATTTATAAATAATAAATATAATAGATGTGTAGTACATCAAATTGAAAGGTGAATCTCCTCCCTCTGCAATACACTTATGCCAACGAATTTTCCAGTCATCATAGCACTTGGAAAAATCCTCAGAGTCCTCTTCGATTCAGCTTTTATATCCTCAATTGACTTAAAACGGTTTGAAAATGTGGCGAAATGATCACGAATTATCAATTCAGTATAAGATGGTTATTGCACATCTTTGTTCAATAAATTCAGACAAAGTAAAAATCGAAGAATTCACGTTTAGAGCCTCACTAACGCAACGTATATCATAATGAATATTTTGATGTGAAATTTAGCATAGATGATACTAACAATACTATCAACTTACAGAGAAAAACGAAAAACACGCGAAGTATAAATTAAAAATTCTCCTTTCAATTTGATCCCAGTAGTATATATAAAATTGTTTAGATTCCGATCCTCTGGTTGATGTTTTACATCTTAATGTATTTAGCTGTTTTTATTATTTTTAATTATAAACATTTCCTAATGTAAGTTAATTAAGGTCTATCCGATGAATAATGCTCTTGGTTCAGTTGAAAAATATTCGATGGTTTTCCTAATCTTGAGGAGAGGCCGAGGAAGCCTTTTGTTACCTTATATTGTTGTAGAGGAGTCTGTCACCTAAAGTTGTGTTTTTTTTTATGAAATCGTGGTTAAGTCAATACTGTATTATGGTGCATTTGTTTGGTGGTGGCGCTCGTTAAAGTTACATTGCTTTGCTGCGAAATTCGCTATTAGACTCCAGGAAACTGGACACATTAGGCTCCCAGAGAGGGAATTTCCGAAATTCTCTACGATTGCATTGCTGATAAGTTGTACCACCGCTCAGCGGAACCAACTGTTAGCGATATTTCCGGTACTACTACTGAGGCGGAGTCTCTGGAGAAGAGGCGCAGTAAATGTTTTTATAAATGAAGGCTGAGAGGAAGTCTTCTGTCGGGAGCTCCCAATCAACTCTTGGTTCATATCGCCAGACCACTTTAGTGGCCAAAGTGAGCATAAGTGGGGCTTTATTTAAAGAGGTATCCATTCACTCCCATAGCGGATATACTATACAGACTTTGAGCTAATCAAGTTATTCTTGAGCCCACCAACAGTACTACCAAGCTACTTCCATATAAAACATGTCTGTATAAATGATCACAGTGAAATCGTTGGAAATTTTAAAGTCGATGAGCTTGCAGGAAAAGGCACGAAACTCGTCAAAGTGGAACATCCAGACAGTTTCTCTTCCACTATCCACCTTTCGCCAGAATACTTTTTACGAACCCGACAAATTAACTGGAATAGATAATAAAAGCCTCAATAAATTTGTGGGAAAAGATCTAGTTTGTCGATGACTCTGGGAATCGCAACGGACAAGTATCTAAGAGCATCTTTGAACAGTTTTTATATCACCTCGCAATTCATGATTGTTTATATCTTTTTAACAGTTATATGTTTTAATGACAATTTTGAACTTTTCACCTAAAGAGTTCCCGTTCGTACGATGTTGTAGCAGCAAATTTCTTTGATCTGAGATTTGCGATACTTATAACGCTTTAAACATACTTACTTACTTTAACAAGTTTCTGATTGTATGTTTGTATAATTTTTTCTTTGAACTTAAATATTTTCGTATTTTGCCTTTGTTATAACGGCATAATGTGTAGTAACATTTATAACAATTTAAATCTTACAATAAAGTAATGGTTTGTGGCGTAAACTTCAGTTGTAATTTTTGGTGTTGACTGTACAATTCATTATTATCGAATAAATGCGGAAACATTATTGCTGGTGTAAAAATCTGGGTACTGAGATTTGAACTGGAGGTCAAAATTCGTAAAAATTTCAAATTAATTTAGTGTGACGAATTGATGGCAAGAAATGTTGTGAAGTGCTGAATCTAAAGTTGTCAACTGATTTGTACATATATTTGAGTATTATATTTGTACAATAAATACTCAAGGATCAAGCTTAAAACGGCACAGTGGTAAGTTAGTAAATATACCATAGTTGAGTTAAAATACTATAACATACGACGATTTACAAAAGCTTTTGAAAGTAAAGTTCATTTCTACTATATATCGATTTCTAAGCACGATGTAGAAAAATAAAAGCATATCTTAGCTAGACCCTAATATATTATTATTCTGAAATGCTACTATTAAATAGACAAATAATAGTAAATTCTGCGTATGTGAACAGGATACCAGCACGGGTGGCTGAAGATAAAAATAACGTGATTTTTATCTTGTAAAAGTCGCCGTTTCAAAACATAAATGACAAACTGAAAGAATAACGAGTGAAATTATTCACTGTCTGCCAAAGGTTAATAAATGAAATGGAGTGAAAGACGAACTCGAAGAAATGTCAGTGATTGTGTTTGTGGATGACAACTGGGATGTACAGAAAACCAATGGAACTTAAGCATCAGCAACTAGTAACGAATCATTTTCTTTGAGTAGAGAAGAGTCACGTCGAGCAGGGCAGAGCGAAAAGACAGCAAGGTTTGTGAATAGTACGATTTAATCTATTAAGCGATATTTGTTTTTTTGTAAACGTGTGCACGGGAAGCTACACCTATATTCATTGATTACATACACACCTTTTTGATATGTTTACGTGGTGCTGCTGCTACAGCAGTTTCTTTAAAGGATAATGCGACTCGTTTTTGAAGATTATATTTCTAGAAAACCATTAACCAATGTGAATTATAATACATCATTGCAGATGGTTGTTATCCTAATGTTCTCGCATAAAATAAGCTTTTGTGTGTTTTTAAATAGGTTGAAAAGTATTCATAATATATAGTATATGTGCATTAACATCGCCATGGTATTTAAATAGTGAGAACGTTCAAATGATTGATAGTTTTTGTAAACAAACTCCGATATTTCATATGCAATAAACCAAACCTATTTGCTTTGAAGACTTCAAGGACTATTTCAATGCATATATAGTGAATGAAAAAAGTGGCAAATGAACAACGGTCATGCGCCTAAAAAAGGATACAATCATTCATGTTGTTTATTAGCACATTTTACATTGAAAGCAAGTTTAGTTGTTACAAAAAAAGTTAACCATGCACATTTAGGTTAGAGGTACCAAGTGTTCTTGCAGTTTTCTAGTTAAAATCTCTGACTAAATATGCAGGTCCTAAAAATTTAAGTTCAAAGACATTTATTTATGAGCAGTTTTTTTCGAAAGGTTAGCCTAACAAGCAGTGGTATTTTTGCTAGCTTCAAATGAGCTTTAAAGCGCCCTTGACTTGAACAACTCTGCTTAATTTTCACTTAAAGCTTTTGTCAGAGTCTCATTTATAAATATTTTTTACTTATTACACAAATCTATGTACATTACAAATTTATTCACTTGCGAAAGAGATTTTTTCAAATCATTGGTTGCTTGCTTGTTCAAAAGTTATATGTCTTCATTGTCATTGTCTTCAGTGAAATAAACTAGGCTTAATCTGTCTTACTGCCAGTTCAACTGGTCAGCTCACTATCATTTCAAGAAACAAGTATTTGTTTGATTTCCAGTCCTGAAATGTAAGTTGTGAACATGCATTACATTTCAGGTTATCTGACTATTTAATTCAAAGGATGCTTTCTAAAAAATTTCAGCTTACAAGTTTTTTGAAATCTAGAATAAACTACAGTGTTCGTGAATAGAACTAGAGTTCCGTACCAAAAAAAATCGGTGCAAGCGAAGATAGAATACTCTTGGAATACCAAATATCTACGTATGTTTGGGTCCATTGTCCTATTGAAACTCCAACTTTAGTCCATTCTGCAAAAGGGGGCATAACTTCATTGAGTAAATAAAGTCCAATACAGAAGACCCACACCGTACTAGAAGAACAGTTTTTGCAGTATATTTGAAAACGCCGCATTTTTCGGACGCCCTACCCAACATTTAACATCACTTCA
>NW_017537140.1:64825-69310 GCF_001853355.1 Bactrocera latifrons
ACCTAACAATGTGCGATTGAATATTTTTATCAACTATTCTTCTGATAGGAGGTACTTAACCAAAACCATTGTACACCGAATAGTACTGATTAATTTAAATTGATAATGTTTATATTTAAAAAATCAAATTTTACCCCGCAGATTTATATACCGTTTTAACATTTTTGTTTATTCACAAATAAGATTTTTATTCTATTATTTCATTTTGAAGAGTGTTACTGACTCGACAGTCCTTCAGGGAATGGAAATGCCATTTTGCAATTTGTCTCTATTGTGGAGTATTCTTATAATGAAAATATAAAAACGTATATATACCGTCTGATTTAGGTTTGGTCTGCTGTGAAAAAAAGTTTTTAACAAACCAATATTGTGGATGTTGAAAAAATCGATTTTAAGAAACTGAAAACGACTCATAAGTTGGAGGGCATGTTTAAAATAAGTATAGACCTTATGATAACACATCGACAAACAAAAAATCCTTCAATATGATGTAATTTAAAGTAAATATATTAAATGGATTCATGTAATAAAAAGATTTTTTTCAAGAATCGACCAATTCTATTTTCTTCACCTTTTTTATATTACTTCATATTTTTATGATAATTCATATTTCATATAATAAACTTTCAGTTTTTAATTTTAGTGAAAAATGCAAGCACACACATAAAAATCCAGAGCAAAAACTTGTTATGAACAAAATACAATTATTTGATAAAAAACGTTCGACTGAACACTAACATTGCCATGTGTGCCATCAACGCAGTAAACAGAATGATACCTTTACTATGATATTGTTCTACTTGTCTGTCACGGGAAGAAGAATAATAAGCTGTCCAACGCCAGACTTGGTAAACTTAATCTAAAACTTACCACTAAGCTCAAATATCCATCGTTGTCAGAAAAAACCTTTCTCTTAATTTTATTAATAGTGTCACCTGGTTTTACGATTATATTTGGTACAAGGGGCTAAGAAAAGCATTCACCGATATTTTCGGTAAAAAGTCAACATATGTATTATGGTCCATATTTTCGGTACCTATGGGCTTGAATAGTGTTGATTTAGTTTTTACTTTTTTTGGTCATAAGCTGACATACATTGGTGGCCTTATAATTAGAAACGATATACTAGGAAAAATCAAATCATTGTATACTTTTTTAAGAAGTGCACTGTAAATTATAAGCCCCGTTATTCGTAGTGTAGACTATGAACGTTTTTATTAAATAAACACGTGAATATTTGCTGGTCGGTTATTGAAAAAATTAAAATTATTTCCAGGTATGTGTTTCTTGGCTGGTCACGTAATTAGAAACGCGCAGTTCTTTCTTTTGATTCTCGGATTTTTTTGAACTTAGCGATAAAGTGAGTATACTTCAATTAAACAATTAAAAACGTTTTAATTATAAGAATGGGCAAAAAAAAAAATCATGTACTTCCAAAATGAGAGGGTTATTTGGTGCTACCAAAAGAAGAAATTGTCAATGTCAGCTATCGCACAAAGGTTTGTTTGCTCCAAAAAATGGTATTTTGAGCTATTCATTTGTATAAAAAAAAAAAAAAACAAAGAAATATGGAACCCCTACCAGAAAGACCAGACCTCGAAAAACAACTCCACCAGAAGACCGGATAATTTGTAGAATGAGCAAACAACCCTTTAATGACTTCGAGTGAAATAAAGGCTAAAGTTTACAAGAAATTAATGTAGAAAATCAACTCAGACGATAAGAAGGCCAGGTACACTGTGAAAACAGTAAAACACGCGGATCTGTTATGGTTTCGGTAGGCTTTTCCTCTCGTGCTGGTGTTGGCCCTATTATGCGTGTTCAAGGGACAACTAACCTCAATATAAAACATTCTGAAAAATGTAATGGAACCATCTTCATTTGAGAGTATTCCAGTCCACTGAATTTTCCAGCACTATAATTGCCCAAAACACACTTCAAGGGTAGTAAAAAGCTGGCTTTCGGATAAAAATATTGATGTTATGTTGACCTCCGCAAAGTCCTGATCTCAATCCAATTGAAAACTTTTGGGCAATTGTGAAATGACAAAAAACCACGAAATAATCAGGGGTGTTGTGGAATCTGATAGTTGTGGGAATCAGAATTGAAACCGATCAAAAAAAGCAGTAGGTGTCATGAATTCAGACATTATTGGTTTGATATTCGAAACAGAATTTGCATCGGTTTTGGTGAATAGCCAGAAGTTACACGAAGGTAAATCAGGCGAATGCGGTGGTTGCGGCACGATATTAGTTGAAAATATGGCGAAATGATCAGGAATAACCAATGCAATATGAGATTTTGCATTATCGCACATCTTTGTGCAATAAATTCAGACATACTAAAAATCGAAAAATTCATGTTTTGAGCCTCACAAAACCACGTATGTCTCAAATACTAATGAACATTTTGAAGTGAAATTTAGCATAGATGTTACTAACAGTACTACCTACTACAGAATAAAAATTACCGATTCGAAGAACACGCGAAGCATAAAGTAAAAATTCACATTTCAATTTGATCAGCCGACCTGGCAAAGTTTGTTTTGCCGTAGTAAATTTTAGGTAAATATTTGCCACTAAAAGTGGGTGAAAGATATAATTATAATTGATATATTCATGGAGATGAAATATATGTTAAATTACAGTTATTGATAGCAACCTATATCGAAAAATGTTCATATTTCTTCTGTTAACTATTTGAATTAAAAATAAACAAAGATTAATCACTCAACGCAATGAAGTGTATGGTTTTTTCGGCCAGCATTTATTGAATGACTATTATGCAAACTTTTGTAACTATTTTAACGAGTATTGTGAATGAATAATTAAAAAAAAAAAAAAATTAATTGCGAAAAATTAATGATTAAATCGGCTGCACCGAAGCTAATATACCCTTAAAATTTCTTGAAGATATCACATCAAATGCGAAAGTTTTCCATAGTGTTCATTCAGTTTGTATGGCAGCTATATGCTATAGTTAACCGATCTGAACAATTTCTTCGGAGATTACTAGTAATCTGTACCAAATTTCGTGAATATATCTTGCCAAATGCCAAAAAAAGTTTTCCATACCAGCACTAGATTCAGATCGTTCAGTTTGTGTAGCAGCTATATGCTATAGTAAGCAGATCTGAATAATTTCTTCATATATTACATTATTATCTTAGAAAATAACCCGTGCCAAATTTTGTGAAGATACATTATCAAATGTGAATGTTTTCCATAAAAAACTTGATTCCGATCATTCAGTTTGAATGGCAGCTATATGTTAAAGTGGTCCGATATCAGCAGTTCCGACAAATGAGCAGCTTCTTGAAAATAATATGACGTTTGCAAAATTTCAAAACGATATCTTAAAAGCTGAGGAACTAGTTCGTATATATACAGACAGACGGACGGACAGACAGACGAACAGACAGACAGACGGACATGACTAAATGGACTCAGCTCAATATACTGATATTATATATGTATATTCTTCATATTGTCTCCGACGTTTTCTTTTGGGTGTTACAAACTTCGTGGCAAATTTAATATAATGTCACACACTTCTGAGAAACAAAAACTTGTTAAATTTATAATTGAAGAAGCTGCTTCTAATATAATATATTACTACATCTGGATGGTAATTGTTTATTATACTTTCTTAAAAAAATCTTGCTTTAAAAAATCAAAAATTTTAACTTTTTAGAGGGCGGTAGCTATTGGAAAACTATGAATGAATTGGATAAAAGTCTTATAGTTATCTTATCGAACCATCACGAAAATTACCAAAATGTGCCTAAGTGTTTGGAATGGAAATCTAATGATCCTGACTATTTAGACGACGGACGTTTCCAACAAATGCTCCGAGTCCCAAGAGGTCAATTTAAGTTGCTATTGTCCTTGATCAAACACATTGCGCAGTTTAACAACGCTCAATCCATTATTCAATTTTCGGTACATCTGCAGCTAGCTATAACCTTATATAGTTTGGGATCATCGGGTGAAAGTGCGGCGAGATGGTGAAACGCTTTACGAGATCACAAAGCGTCTATTTTGGAGTTAAAATCTAGATACATCACTTGGCCTGATATGAATGAAAGACAAGATATCGTTAAAACAACATAAAATGAGTTGCCGCATTTCAAAGGGTATATTGATGATACTGAATTGAAGAAACACCAGTTCTTAACCATTCTTTTTTTTTTTTTTAAAGACGAATATATTCCCAAAATGCACAAGTTGTATGCAATTAGCAGTTAAGGGTTCGGCATGTACATAGTAGCGAAAAAGTCATGTTGTATGCTCCAACTGGTTTATTGTTTACTGTTAGGCTGTTCACGGTAAGGTGGTTATCGGGTTATGTGGTTATTAGATTAAAAATAACGTCTATGATCCGTGAACATCCCATATTGATGGTTATATGCTTATTTTTACACAAACAGCTGTTCATTGTTTACATTTTAAGTTCAATGAAATTTCTACTTATAAAATGCCTAAA
>NW_017537140.1:69725-92506 GCF_001853355.1 Bactrocera latifrons
GCTGTTAATAGCAGAATTTCCAATTAGAAAATATAAATGGAAATGCCATTCGCTTAGTTTTATTTATTTTTTGTGCTGCCATTTAGTAAAACTCCAACGACTTTCTAACACTGGAAATAAGCAAACAACCACATAATCTGTAAACAAGGGTCTGGGTTGGTCAAAGTTGGTTATTTTGTCATAACGCATTTTGTTGTTGTTTACTTAATCACATAACCACACAACGCGATAACCACCTTATCGTGAACAGCCTATGTATATTGCATAACATCTTACGAGCTACTTCTAACGATATTGAGTACGTAGGCAATATATGTATACTATGTAGTTGTCGATAGCGACGAAGAATCAGTTGTGTCATTACAACATTGTTTGGTGATCAATAAAACGTTAACTAGGAATGTACATAAGTATGTTATACTTAGTGGTATTAGGTATACCAACTCTATTTTTGATATAACTATTTATATAAGTTCATACATACGAAACCTAAAGAAATCATAAATAAATAAGAAGTGACGTACAAAGCCACTCTTTCTTTCATTTATAACTCTAACACCTTGTATTTTTCATCAGTTTCTATTTTTTTTTAAATTATATGTCTAATTTGTTTGACATTATATCCAATTTTCTTTTCTTCTTCGAATTTATATTTGTCAAATTCCAGCTCCTTTGCCTCCCGGTACTTGTTATTAATAATTATTATATTTCATATTTCAATAATGACATATCCAACTTTGAGATGCTAATGTTGGGGTGGCATACTAAGCCTCTCCAAAGAATTTAGAAATTCCACTGCAGAATTCATGGCTTCGTCTTCATTGTCAAGACGATCAATCGAATTGTATGAGAGCAAACCTCTCGGAATTTGACTTTGAATCTTCCAGTTTAAATCATTAACATCAGTATTTTTGAAGGTTAAATTTGCGCGTGCACTCAGGCAATCGTAGTTACGATATTTTGGCCAATGTTTGTATAAACATTCGTGAAAGAGTTCATTTTCGTTGAAGTGAATTGACAAGAGGCAGTTGGAATTGATATCAAACCACTGGAAATATCAACCGCAATTTGCCCATTTCCAATTCCTAGCGAATACGATATAAAATGCCTTCCGGAATACCATTTTTGTTTGTATCCCATACTTGACGCGGATTTGAATGCTGATATGGCTGTAGCTATCGAATCGTCCATCGTTTGATTCAAGTGATAACCATGTTCCAACAAGTTTAATTGCTTGCATGCTTCTCAAAAGTTGCACACACCGTATCATTCACAGTACGCAATGACTCCAATGAAGTTGAACCGCATACACTAATCATTAACAACCGAAGGTAGAAACAATCGTCGATTTTCGAGTGGATTGTGTAAATTAGTCTTAATGCATTAGTGGAGAACACACCTGGATGTACATCTACTACTTAGCATTGCCTCCTGCGTTTCTTTGACGATGCAGTTTATGTATAATATCAAAGAATTCTTGAATAGAGCAATGTTCTCGCACTGACCCAAGTTGAGAAAAAACTCGTCAATGTCAATTTTGTTGTTGGCGGTGTTTCCGTTGACTGTACGGTATTCTCTAGGTTGAAATACACTCTTTAACCTTCAACAAATGAACTGCAAAAGTAAATATTTTACAAGTGGCGTACTTGCAGTTCACATATCGTTCCATTTGATACTTGCTAATCTCATCTTGTTCAAGGCCAAGAACCGCCATGTTGATTTTTTTGGATGATGTACGTGCAAACGTATTTTATCCATTTCACCAACTTGCAATACTCAACATTGATAGAAGTTTTGAATGTGAATTAGACAATAGTGGCGAATATGGTACGATCCATGTGTTGTCAACTGCATTTTTCTTTGCATCAGGAAATTCCGCAGAAATGATTTCATCAATTTGATCTTGTGTAAATTTCATCCACCATCCAAAGAAGAATGTGTACGTGCGGCAAAACTCTTTTTTGCCACTCAACAGAGTACATCCAGCATCTAACAACATCATATATATAATACAAACGTTGCTTTACGATAAAGTGCATCAAACATCATAGCTGTTGTTTGAAAAGCCGTGCTGAGACATCGTGACAATCTTGCTGATTGATCGCGATTCAATAATACCGTAATCTATGGCATCGTTACAAATTTCAGTCTGTAATTGACCATTTTGTATGAAACACACATAAAATTTTCACTGACTAATTTTCAAAAATTTACCTTTTGAACAGCCGAAAAAAAGCAAGCAAATGATCGAAATTGAACGATTCAAATAATTTATAAAAAAAATCAATTGGAAAAAAAAAAATTGTATGGAAAAGTCTTCTTCTTCTTTACTGGCGTAGACACCGCTTACGCGATTATAGCCGAGTTAACAACAGCGTGCCAGTCGTTTCTTCTTTTCGCTACGTGGCGCCCATTGGATATTGCATGCGAAGCCTGGCCCTTCTCTACCTGGTCCTTCCAATGGAGTGGAGCTCTTCCTCTACTTCCCTTGGCGAGTACTTCGTGGAATACTTTCAGCTCTGGAGTGTTTTTGTCCATTCGGACAACATGACCTAGCCAGCGTAGCCGCTGTCTTTTAATTCGTTGAACTATGTCAATGTCGTCGTATATCTCGTACAGCTCATCGTTCCATCGAATGCGATATTCGCCTTGGCCAACGCTCAAAGGACCATAACTCTTTCGGAGAATGGAGTTATCTGTAGAAGTTCACGCTAGTGGGGAAAGTTCTCTGGTCGTAATTCACTTGGGAGTGGCCAGAAACAGTTCTTTTATATATGGCTGAAGCAACTCACGACTTCCGGTATTTGACCAAGTATCCTCTGGGTAGCCTCAGATTATCCGTCTGAAGGCGAGCTAAAGTGAGAAGGTGAAACATCTCCTCCACAGGGTTGTACGCTAGGTTTTGGACCCGGAACGTAAAAAAGACTGCCAATGAAAAAGTTAGTTATTGAAAATTTCGCTCGTAAGTCGGGTAAAAATTAACTTTTTCTAATTGTTTTTAACAAACCATCCTTATTGGATTCCGTTGAAAGTGGTTCAGGCCATTTTTCATTTCATACAACGGTTTAGTCAGCTATAGCGAACAGAAAAAACCCAAATTATTTTTATATATACGATAAATTAAACAGGAAGTTTTAATATTGTATAGTAGGTATATGGGGTCTAAGGTCAACCGATTTTATATCTTTTTTTACATTGCCATGCACTATTAACACTACACATACTTATAAGACGTTATTGAGTATTATATTTCCGAGTTATTGAACAAACACAAATTTTAGTAACCAAAAATCGTTTAATTGATTGTTGTCTAAATCTCACGATTAATCACATGGCGATCTTGCAATATCTCTTTTCACACAGAATAAGTATTTATCGAATTACGATCTCGATTTAATTGACCACAACAATGATAAACGCTGGTCCTTGATCGCGCGAAAATGTTTGCCGTTTCATTTAATTTTTAGGCCGATATCAATATTTTAAGTTACTATAAATAACACAAATAGCGCTCGGATGTCAATTATTGTGAGTAGGTATAACTTTAAATCTAGAAATCGCACATAAAGTCTTATTGAAAGACTGAAGCCCGATGTCTGACCCACTGATTTGACTTTATCGGTGTGGCTTTAGACCTGGCAAATCGGCCACATTTTCAACATTCACCAAATTTTGGAAAATACCCGTGAGAGGAAACTGCCCATCACATGACTTTTCCTATCTATTGCTGTTGAAAATAATACGAGCTCTACACTAAATAGGGAAGGTAAAATTTTCTATTATGTACAGCTGTGGCATACGCCAATGTTGATATCATTGACCCCAACAAGCGACGCGTTAGTTCTGCTTTCTCCAGATTGTATGAGGAGAGAAATTAAGGGTTGTATTTAGTATTTTTTGGGTTATTGTGCCTTAAGTGATTTAGAAGATACATACGTATCTGTAGGTGCTGCGATCCCCTGTGTCATACTACAATTTTGAATCTTAGTTTAGAGCTGAGGTATGGCATGCCAGCTTATGGGCATCGAAAGGATCCCATTACTCTCATCTGTGAACTCGAAAGAGAACAAACGCAAATATTAATAACCGGAAAACGCCTTGTTGTTTTTCAAAATATTCTCCATTGAAGCCTATGCACAAATGGCTGTGTAAAGCTCAGAATTTACTGTTCTTGGTTTTTCTGCTGGTTGTCCGCAACCTACCACATTTTGCAAAAAAAACAAAAAAAGGAAAATCTGTAACATGGAAGAGCGCAAACAATTTGTGTTGCATATGAAGAATTTTCCATTAAAAATTTTTATAAACACATTTAGCACCTTAAAAGTATTTTCCTCCATATTTTTTTGAATAGTTATTTTGTTCGCTTTTCCTTTTTGTATGGTGTACAGGATACATTAGTACTAATGATCATTGCTCATGCGTTAAATAATATGATTTTTGGTTTTTTTTTTGTAATTGACCCACTCCCTCTTCCAGACATTTGTTTTAAATTTTTACCGATATTATTCTTGATTGCTAACTTAAAATTTGTCCAAACATATAAACAAACCTATAATATAAAGGAGGAATAATTTTTCGTACAATTTCCATATTTATGAAAATTTTTAAAAATCTACTTCAAATTGATTTTTGGTAGTGTGTTTTTGTCTCTAAAGTAACGTTTAAACATATTTTGGGGCGTCCTTACTATTTCTTTCACATAAATACTTACAAATGACCCATTATTTAAATTTCCACAACTCCCTCATTTAGGGATATATTTCGACAAATATTTTCGATTTTGCGGTTTTATTAATTTCGAAATTATTAATTCCAGATCGATATCTCCAAAACTGAAGGTCTAGTTCGCATATATACAAACATACGGATCGTTTATACTTATATATGTATATTATAGGGTCTGTGACGTTTCCTTTTGGGTGTCGAAAACTTCGCAGCAAACTTAATATCTCTGTACAGGGTTTAAATATTAGGTTGTCAAAAAAGTCTTGCGGTATTTCTTGCGGTATTTTTATTGAATTTTCAATTGTTCATAAAATTTCTTTTTATTACTCATGATCTCTTGACCGATGCTACGGCTGCTACTACGCCGGTCTCTTTCGACCGATTCAGCGATTTTATCGCAATTTTCGACGACAGGCCTTCCGGAGCGTGGCGCATCTTACGACCTATGATTAATATTAGGTTGACAAAAAAGCTCATTCCACGCGCTAACACGTGTTTGATTGATTGTCGTTGATTGATTAAGTCGTTCGTGAGTTATAGCGTCGCAAACATGGAGCAAAATAAAGAGAAAATACGGCATATTTTACAGTACTACTATGATAGAGGCAAAAATGCATCTCAAGCCGCCAATAAAATTTGTGCAGTTTATGGACCCGATACAGCGACGCATGCGAATCACTTTTGAATCGCAACAAAATCGACCCGTTTTTGAAGCGTATGGTGACTGGCGATGAAAAGTGGGTCACTTACGATAACGTAAGGCACAAACGGTCGTGGTCGAAAAGCGGTGAAGCGGCTCAGACGGTGGCCAAGCCATTGACGGCCAGGAAGCTTCTTCTGTGTTTTTGGTGGGATTGTTAGGGAATAATCCACTATGAGCTGCTCCCCTATGGCCAAACGCTCAATTCGGACCTGTACTGCCAACAACTGGACCGCTTGAAGGCAGCACTCATGCAGAGGAGGCCATCTTTGATCAACAGAGGTCGAATTGTCTTCCATCCAGACAACTCCAGGCCACACACATCTTTAGTGACGCGCCAGAAGCTCCGGGAGCTCGGATGGGAGGTTCTTTTGCATCCACCGTATAGTCCGGATCTCGCACCAAGTGATTACCACCTGTGTCTGTCCATAGCGAACGCGCTTGGTAGTCTGAAGTTGGCCACAAGAGAGTCATCTCGTTGGGAACGCGTTATCGAACAAAATGGTACATATTTGACTTGAATCGCATTATTGTAACCAATTTTATGAACAATTGAAAATTTAATAAAAATACCGCAAACTTTTTTGACAACCTATTAATAGAGCGAGTGATTGGCTGGTTTCACTCCAAAGGCTTGTGTATTCAATTTGAACTAAAATGTTTGCACAATACCTCAGATATAATGGCTAATAATGATCCATCTTGTAGAAAGACTAACTATTTTATTTAGAAGTGAAATGATCTCTGTCGCCCTTATCTATTTATGCTGCTCTCTCGCTATACATTTTACATGTAAAATAAGCAATGAATTTATTTTGATTCGAGACAAAGGAGTATGCGGATACCTCAAAAATGTGGTTTCTTCAATTCCATTAAATTTTATTTTGGAGGTTGTATAATGGAGTGGAATGCCCAATGGAATAGTTCAGTTGTTAAATTACCGTCAAAAGTAAAAATTTTCTTTTCATTTTTTAAATGTAAGACTTCAAATAGAATAAACTTATTGTAAAAATGTAAGCGTACACAAAATCAAGAGTTTACTAAAACTGTTTTTTGGTGCGCAGGGAATATTTTCCAGTAAAGCGAGAAGCTTTAAAAGGGTTTCATACATCAGATGATATAGCTGCATTGTAAGCGCTTGCAATTTGGTGTAGTTTGTACTCGCTGGCAATTGATGATTAGAAGATATCTGTTAGTAATACTCGTATGTTAAGATTAATAACGAATTTTCGCCATTAAGATATTAAGTTTCATCTATAAGGAGAATTTTTTTTTATAATTTCATATTTATTGTTTTTCCTGTAAAAAAATATAACGAAGTATTGTTATTTTTTTAGTAAACGCGGTATAATCATGTCGTGGGAGAGCATATCTTCAAAGGATCTTCTCAGGTAAGCACTGTTAGAATTTTTTGTGACCGCTAATGATTTTTGGAGTAAAACTTTTTAAGGCTCGGTATTAGAATCCTATATTAATTGCAACTAAATTTAGGAGGTTAAACCGCAGAGTTACATTTTTTTTAGATGTCTTCCACCTTTCTGAAGATTATAATAGCCCAGACGAGCAAAATTAATGCGCCTTAAGCGACGCTAATGCGCATTGCAATTTTATGCATTTAGACAGCTGATAGTGAACTTTGTTTATTTGTTAAAAAAAAAAAGTAAAATAAAAGTCAATAAGATAAATTATTAATAATATCTTGGTATTTTTGGAAAATCAATATAAATTTAACGAAGAAATTCGTTTATTATTAACAACGTTCAAAGATAATTAAGTGAAATTAAAATCAATAATTGATTGTAATGCGGAAAAAGTGTGCGAAAAAGTTAAGAATATCGGGAAAGAGGATAGCAAACTGTGCGTTGTTTATTTTTTTATATACTTGCACATAATTTAATTATCAATATAAAACTGCTTACCTCTGATGCTGTAAACGCAAAGGAGGCAGTAAACTTCAAGCGACATCTGTCAAAAAATAGCGAAAATCGGTCATTTTTGAGCAGTGTTGCTTACTCAAATTTGGTAAATTCAGCTAAATGCACGAAATTCTTTCATTCTTTACAAACTTGCATTAACATTGGTAAAATGCGCATATAAGTATTCCAGTTACAAACTAGAGGTAATCGGTGTAATAGCAGGAACAGTGAAAAACGTAGAATCGTGGCCCGACTCAGCTGATTCGACCTATCTTATGGGCGCGCAATGTGAGTGCACTGTGAAAAACGCTACTCCCTTCTCTCTTTGACGTATAATAACGAATTTTTCTATTTAAAATTTTCTATTATAGCAGAACCAGTGAAAAACGCTACTGCCTTCCTCCMTTTTCCTTCCTCATCGGCAAAATGTGTGCCCAGTGGAAAACGTAGCAAAAACGCAGAATTCAGCCATCTTTGTTTGTTTTCATTTGCACAATGTTGCCATTSCTCAATACGYATATATAGTTTTGTACACATCTATGTTTYCAATTACAATTTTTTATAATATAAAATATCAAAACTGAAAWCAAACTATTAAAAATAGTTTATATATTTATAAATAATAGCATTCGACTCCAATTTTGAGTTATTTTAAGAAAATTTCAAACATATTGAACGTATTGAATTATAAAAGTTGATAATTACTACAGTATATATGTAGATATTGGCAACCCCGGGTTATGAGAGAGCAATCAGCTGACACGTTTAGACGGCAAAAATCCAAATGCCATGAATTCTCACGTCATTATACGTCAAAGAGAGAAGGGAGTAGCGTTTTTCACWGTGCACTCACATTGCGCGCCCATAAGATAGGTCGAATCAGCTGACACGACCCACGATTCTGCGTTTTTGACTGTTTCTGTTATAACACAAATGGTCAGCTTCGATTTTGCTTGGAGATGGTGTCATTTTTTTTGGGTAATCCCAGGAAACTTTGTAATTGTTTTAAATTTTCGGCAATGGGCACTTAACTAAAGCTTCGATTTGGTTGGAGATGGTGAGATTTTTTTATTTTCAATAACGTGACTCATAATTCCTACTCCTTTTTTCAATTTACATTTTTCCCTATTAATTGCAAGTCTAAAGTCTTTAGATTGATTCAACACTTCTTCTAAATTACCCACAGCATCATTTTCATTCATAGCTGTTTTCATTATGCCATCTATGTAAGGTAGTGTTATTCCCCTACGCATAAAATGTCGGAAATTCGCATTTGGACATCTTAATATAGCTCATTACGTATACCATCATTAATATCTGGTTCAGACTCATTGAATTTAATACATGCGAAATCGCAAGTTCCTCTTAATGATAATTCTTGTCGTCCACMCAGCTTAATGGTTTCAACAATGGGAACCAGTCTTTCCTATTTTTGGCAATATTAGCGGATCGCGCGATGTCTAGTTGACTCCTTATGTCTATTTGTTTTTTTTTTTCATATACGCTTATAAAATAATCAGCAAATAATGTGCAGTCTTGATGATACTTGCTTTGCTCATGCCGCTTAAAATCCGCGATCGCGTCTTTCCACTTGTTTAATGGTTTCACAACCAATAAGCTCAGTTTTTGGTGTGCACCCTTCCCAACACATTCAGCTGCAAATAAAACGCAAATTTTGCACAAAGCACCTTCAGGCTTTTTTAAGGTATAGACCAGCCAGGAGAATTGATCGAACCATTTGTGCTGAAATTTCAAATGTCTTTTGTCGTCTGTGATTGGGAATTTGTAAGATTTCTCTGGTACCCAGGGTTTTTTCAATAACGCATATTTTAGTTCATCATCAATTTTTTGTTTTGAATTAGCATAAGATCCTAAATCCAATTTGTCAAGCGGATTAAACGTAGTTTCGTCTCCAGAAGAACTGATGGTGGCGGCGACAGGAATAATAGGAGTTGAGCTATCAGTAGACACTGATCTGGTTCTGGTTCCTTAGCACTATCATCATTTTTTTGTTTTTTTTTCCAAGTATTTGAAAAGTGTGTTGTTGCTTGAACGGTTCGACATCACAAAACTATTTTAAAAAAAATTTAGTATGCCTACGAATACAACACAACTTCTTTCTAACAACATAACATTGCACTTTACTTACCTAATCAATAAAATAAACTAAAACCTTTTATTTATTCAAGCAAACTTAACAATATTATTAACCAAATTAACTATAACGAACTTGCTACTGTTAAACGAACTTCAAAAGTGACAAAATTGATTAAATATGTGATCATATGCGCGAAATAAGAACCGTTATTAAAATTTACAAAGAAGGAAATGGCAAAATAAACTTGCATGCTTAGTCCTCTTTCAAACACGGCCACTTTTGGGGGGGATTAGCTGTCTTTTAGAATATTATGGATGTTTCGACGCTAAATGGCTAGGTTTTATGGACAGAAATTCACTGTATGTAATTGGAATGCGTCAAAAACATATGTATAAGCGCAAGATTTTTTCGAAAAACTTGGCCTATACCTTGATCAGGGTGAAATAACGTGTAGAAATCGCGTACATAAAAAGAAATTGTCGGCTGATATTGTCATGAATGTCTGGGCAGAAGCGGAATAGACAAGTACTTAGGCGGATGTTGCTCTAAAAAAGAGATAACCAATTCAGCGAGCAATCTGCACATTCATTTATACTCAAAAAATTTAAAAAATATTAAGAACAAAATAAAATTATAGTCAATACAACTATGAAATGTTATGTAAATTCAAACTTAATTTGTAGTCAGTAAAGTTAAGAAATATTAGAAACAAAGTAAAATCATAAGGTTTTTATAGGATACCCTTGTGCATGTGCGACTTTTTATTAACTTAACAGAAGGGTTAAGGGTAATTGAAATCTATCTCTTATAATGGCTTTGTTTAATTGTCTATATTCTATATATCTTAAAATGAATCTTTCACTTATACCGTCTTTGAGTCACTGATGTATTTGATCGTCAACATTACTTATTTGTATTAATAGCAGCATACGTCGTCTAAAAAATATTGGAATTTCATCATGTAAAACAAAATTCATTTGCACATTTGTTGATTTTCACTTGTTCTTTTTAAATTCGCACACCGTACTACGCACTTCTCATCGGTATCAATTTTATCTACTACTGAGTCCACTCTCATCAAATCATCATTTATTTGTGCATAGTATATCTGCTTGCAAGCATAAATCTTCGCCGATCACCACGCCAATATTAGTCAATTTTGAAGGCAATACTAAAAAATTTAAATCATAAACTTGATTGTCAATGCTTATATCAAGACTGATGTCACCAATTGGTTTTATATTATTGCAAGGCTTACGTTCAGCAAAAACGATTAGACGAATATGTAACTCTTTTAACACAGGTTCTTGTAGCTACTTGAAAACATTATCAATAATACTTTTATTTACAAATAAACACTTCTTTTTCATAATAGTGTTTTTGGCACACAAACGAAAGGTTTAGAATCTTCTACATATGTCACGAAAACTTTATTGAATAACGCGCTTCGGAAAACGATTTCTATGTTTATTATCCTCTTCTGCTCATAGGTTTTTCGTAATTTCTGACTGTCATATTTCTTGCAACTCGTTCGCTTCCAACATTTCCCATTTTGTTCTCGCCGTTGTTGAAATTCAAATGTGATAATACCTGCGATAACCTCATCAAAGCTGCGCATAATATCCCCATCATCATCGTTGTCTTCGGCATCTTCGTCGACACGTTTGTCATCGTCGTTCTCCGCCGCTACACATAGCAACGTTGTGTTTTACAAATTTCGACATAGTATGTACAGTTTCAAATTACTTGCAGTACATATCAAACCTAATACGTTACAGATTGACAACGAATCTTCAGCTCTCAAACTTTTTACTATGTAGTTCAATTTTTGTGCATCTGCTTCTGTTTCGGAAAGGAAAAATATTAATCCTTGAAGATTCATCAGAAGTCAATAAAAAAATAAATGGTTTTATTAATGTAGAATAATTAACAAAATGACGGCTCTAGAAAAAATCAATAATTAAACAAAAATCTTTAAATATTCTAAGAACACTCTATAAATTTCATTGAAATCTATAGAGCGGTTTTCGAGCTACAGTGGTCGCCTGTTCAAAAACTATACATATATTATATTTGCTAATTATGGAGTAACTCAAAAAATATTTCTATAAGTTATAACCATATCCTTTTATTTTTATGTGGTATCAAATGAAAAGAGTTTTGAAAATCTTCGATGCTCACATATGTATCTACTTATTTTCTTTATATATCCCAATATGTATTCATTTAATTATTTACATATTAACTACTCTGGCAGTTTCATTTCTATCGCACGTAGTTCTATTTTTTCAACCATATTAATTATGGCTTCTTATATTTCGATCAAATGTAATTTAATGAATCCTCTTGATTAGTATACCACATAGCCATAATTTATCAGCAACACATTTGCTTGCATCGCCGGATGGTTCACGTTACTTATTGGATAATTCTAATGGTAAGTAAAGGCAGGACATAATATGAGCTAACTCAATGAAACTACTTTATAGATCTGAGTCAATTAGATGAAAGCTATTCACGACTAGCTGGTTGTGGGTCCAGCCCCGATGGCACATCGCTTTGGGCGCGGCATGGAATATCTGCCTCTCACAATTCACTTATTAATTGTTTTTTAGTTTGTCAACGTAGATTAAAACAGTATATGGCACGACGAAAAGTAAACAAAGACATAATATTTGCAAAAACAAAAATCATGCTTTATTATAAAAAATTACAATATTCATAGATTGAACGAGGTTTGCGCCTTTACGAACAACATAATCAAAATGCTGCGGTACGCATTTGGCGAAGCGCTTTGAAAGCGACTGATCGCCGAGAAGACTGTTTTCAATTACTTGGTTATCTTTATCAGGCCCATATGGATTGGGGTAAATATCGTGAAGCGATAGAATTTGGACATCGACAGTTAGGAATATCTGAAGAGTTGGATTCACCTACAATGCGTGCGGAAACTTATCTAAATTTGGCGAGAGCCCACGAGCGCCTCGGCGGTCTGGAACGTGCTCTCAGCTATGCACGCCATTCTCTGTATAACGAATGTGGGACCCAATGTCGAACTGGAGGGCTTGTGCATTTGACAGTGGCGCGCGTTTACTTGGAGATGGGAGGATTTTCGCGTGCACTTGAAGGTTTGCAAGGGGCTCATAAGATAGCCACTTCCATAGGTGATCCATCGCTCGAGTTGCAGGTGTATGTGACGCTGTCTGAGCTGTTCGGTCGTCTGCAGGATAATGATAAGAGCGCAACCTATGCATCTAAAGCTTATGATTTATCGCGTTCATTACAGCTGGGCGATCTCAATTCGTCACATCATCGCGCTGCATTGTTGCGGATGGCAGCTGCTCTCCGTAAACAAGGCGATCTGGGTGACGCGCATGACTATTGTATGGTGTGTATATTTTGGCAAGGATCCTGTCAATTCATGATAGTTATTACAATTTACTTCACTCTACTTCAGGAAGCCACTCGCCTTGCGTTGATTTCTGGGGACCAAGCAACATATACGCGCAGCTTACGAATAATGGGTGATATATATCGCAAGAAAGTGGACATGGATGTGAGTTTATATTTAGTTTATACGCAATTTATAAATTTTCTATAAAAGTTGACCTTCAAGCGCGCTTTTCGACAATATGAACAAGCTATGGGAACTTCAGCTGCACTAGGCGATCGCATGGCACAAATGGAAGCAATGGATGGGGCTGCGCGCTGTTTAGAATCATTGCGGATACAGCAAAAAATTTGTAATTGTCGGCCACTTGAATTTAATACGCGTTTGCTTGAGGTCGCAAGCTCCATTGGCTCCAAGGTACTTTTAATTTTTCTGAAATTCATTCCATTTCTTCTTTATTATAATTCTATGCATCTGGACAGCTTTTGGTGCGTAGAATACGGAGTCGTCTTGCTCTTATCTATCGTGCTTTAGGCGATGAAGAACAGTACAGTACACATTTGCGGCTGGCGGGTCAAACAGATGCAGCGCTTGGGTTGTTTTGTGGTGCATGCGGTGACACTTTTGGCTTAGAGCCGAGCTCAATAGAAGCACTACCATGTGCTCATATCTTACATGCACGGTTAGTAATTAATTCGCTTATATACATACATATATATTAGGGTGTTTTTTTTGAACTATTAATTTTTTTCAGTTCCGTCACGAAATTTCCTTGGAAATACCCTCAGAAATGTC
Organism: Bactrocera latifrons; assembly: GCF_001853355.1. NCBI lineage: Eukaryota > Metazoa > Arthropoda > Insecta > Diptera > Tephritidae > Bactrocera > Bactrocera latifrons. Next base: position 83,351 of record NW_017537140.1, read on the forward strand.
CCTGAAAATTTTAACCCTTAATATTAACATTCAGAACTGGGCCAAGGCCTGTAAACATTTTCCTTAGAAAATATACTACAATCGTGAGTTTTTATCTTTAAATTCCTTCAGATCAGAGGTATTTTATGGCATTGCTTTGACTTTAGACGCATATTTCTCAGAATTGTTTACTCTACGAAAGTGCCTATTGCAACAAAGTCGTAACTCATACCAGCGAGATAGTACGGGGCTCTAAACCCGATTTTTCCAAGAATCGCATTTTTTTGTATATATCTCGTAAATGACAAGAGCTATAGAAAAAATGTTTATGAAAAATTTTTAGGAAATTTTATTTGCTATAAAAAAGGTCCGAGGTCAAAATCGCTATCATTAATATTTCTGGAGATATTCAGCTTTTTAAGTAAGGCTGTATGCAATTTTCATAGATTTTTTTAATATAATACATATCATCTATAAGTATACTTATATATGCTCTTTAAGAAATAATCATTGCAGTGACTTTCAAAAGTATTATTTTGTAAAATATTTAGTTGCACCAGAAATAAGCTTGGTGCACAAGTACTTCTCATTTCGAATTTATTACCTTTTTTTATTATTAGTTTTTGCAGCCGATAGGTTTTTTTTCTTCGCCAATTAAAAGTCTTCGAGTTGTGGGCTGTTATATATTCAATTAAAACCAGAGAAATTCTTTAAGATGTAAAACGTCAACCAGAGGATCGGAATCTAAGAAATTTTATATATACATATGCTCTATATAACTCTTATATGTTTTGTTAGAAAAACGAAAGTTATTATATGTAGTACTATATATGGGAGTTAGTATCGACCCGATATTATCCATTAACTACTATCATTACCTTACATACAATCACCAATCATATGAAACAAAGTCAAATGGATGTTCGAAATCCTGATATTGGTCATATGGGTTTAGGTCACATTTTCGCCCAATTGATTCTGTTTTATTCACAATAATACATTGTTATGTTATGCACAAAACATGTTCTGTAATTTTCATTGACATAACTCAATTTAATGTCTCTGGCGTAAAATTAGTTATGGACTTATTTCGCTTTTAGCAGTTTTGAATAGTACCGTTATATGGAAGAGTGTGCGGGGTCATCTTCCGATTTCATCCATCATCGCACTGTCGGTAGGAGTTCTTATAATATTCGAGAGTAGCAAGTTTAGTTTTAGTATCTTTAGTGGTTTAGGAGGTATGTACATTAAACATTTTAGAGGGCGTGGCCACGCTCACTTTTTCAAAATTTTTTACACAAAGGTGCCCTTGGTACTGCGATTTTCAGATCAGTCAACCGAATTTCAACTTTTCTCGTCACCCTGATCATTTATATATATATAATTGTATACCTATCTCTCATAGTTTTAGGTGGCACGTACAACCGTTAGGTGAATAAAACAATAATAATCTGTAGCAACTGATTGCAAGAGTATAAAAATAACATATTTATGCGCGGAACACAATGCTCGCGACAGACTGCCCCAGCACGACAGTGAACTGAAAACGGCGTTGTGAATCCTACTACAAGAACGTTTGTGAGGGGGCAGCAACATAACGTTGGCCGGCATGTACACAATGTTGTGGCCATACTAATACCTTGCACTTCAATGAAATTTTAATATTTGGTTCAAAGTGAAATTTTTAAGCCAAAAATAAGTAAATAGGTAAATTTATTTGTTTTAAATTATCAATTGTTATTATAAATGATGTAACAGAGCTATTTTATGCTTTTATTTGTAAAATAGCGTCAGTTTTGTTAGAGCTTTGAGTAATTTTACATTTTACATATTAGTGGCATCACCACTCTACCTCATCTCTCTATCTTCCATTCTACTGCCAACTCTATTATCGTCCTACTGCCGTTAGCAAATATAGGATAAAATTGAAGTTAGCGAGAACGACAACTGTTGGCCTGCCGTCGTGTAGCCGTCCATAAGAACGTGTATATTTTAATATTTGACAGATGTCGTTTTCAGTCTGTCGGGAGCATTGTATTCCACACATTAGCCATTACGTACACATGAGTGTGATCTACTAGTGATCAAGCTACTAATATTGATACCAGGAAAAACATTACTCAATCCCTTTCAGTTGAACCGAAAAATAGTCTGGAATTATAATGCCAGCCAATAATGCATAGAATGCATTACTTTGGGACTTTTTCATTGCCTGCCTATAGGTAGACAGGTAGAAATGTAAACATTATCGCCATGCCTTTAGGTCTTGCTATCTTGTTTCGTTGTTGCGTTCAATCTATTTGTTACCCTCAATAAAAGTAGTTATCTCTTTGATGCTTTCTGTAGATAAGCATTCGTAGTTTGGTAAGAGCATTCCCATGTTTAACTCATATTATCGAAATCGTCGACCTCGTTATGGTAGCTGTAAGTTAGTATATTCTGGACTTATTTAATAAATTCTTAGTTTTTGTCTAGGCAAATTTTGGCCGTATTTACTTGGCAATCTTGCATTTGGCTATATATTTCCATCTGTTTTGCGCTATATTTTAAATTGTGTATTGAGCTTCTTTTGATTGTTCCAAGCCGGCATGGTATTCTGCCTCACACAGATTCGTCTGGGCTTCTGGCTTGGCCAACTGTTGTTCGTTGACAAAACTGTTCCTGTGACCGGGAACCCAAATTATGGAGTTGACTTTTCAGTGACATTAAACCCTCCCTACAGTTGCTGATAACGCTGCAAGTAATCTTTATCGACGATAAGGCTGGCAATGCCATATCTGTATATATGGTACTTATTGAATTCATAGTTATTCAGTAAAATTCCCCAACTTTAGAGATGTTAAGTTCAGAAGAACCTAATTTGATTTCTTTCATAACTTCATTAAGCAAAAAGTCTGGGTTTGAAAATAGAATTAAGAAACTATTATTAGTACCATTGCCTCGGATTGGAATACTCGAACCAAAGTTATTTTGAAACTCTTCCAATTTCGGTAGAAAATGTTGCTTTTAAGCCACCGCTGAGTAGTTATTGCTAAGTGTGCTGGAGCAGTATTTTGCTGGAAGATATAATGTTTTCCATTAAAGAAATTATTAAATTCTGCTGGTACATATTTTACACAACATTGTTAGTAAACGAGAAAAAACACAGTGCATACAAACCATAATAAACAAGTAAGGAAGGTCTAAGTTCGGGTGCATTTTATACTCTTGTAACTTGCAAGAATCAAAACATGGCAAATACTTTAGAGTGTAAAACCAATCATATAGAGTAAGGTAGCCGGATGTTCGTAAATCTTTAGCTAAGAAAAGTATTGGTTCGATTCAATCCATTTTTGACATATAGACATACTATTATAAGAGAAGAATTATCACTTAATTTCAGTTATACATATTATATATTTTCGGCCAAAAGTCAGTTATGGATACTGGGGTTCACATATTTGGTACCTACAGTTTTCAACAGTTTTGATTGGACTTAAACAATTTTTGGCCGAAAAGTGCCAAGGTGCAAATTTTGTTCCGTTATATTAATTACTTTTGAATTTGTGTACGTGAAAGTGAAATACTCAAATGGAATTTTAAATCGTGTTCTATATGAAGTAGGCGTGGTTGCAATCGCCCATTTTGCACCTAAAATGAATACAATTAGGCGAAAACTTCACCTAGCCTCCATATGACCAATACCATAAATTTTTAAACACCCGGCTGATTTTGTCCGCCTGTGGTTTATAGTTTACATCGAAAGGTATTTCCCTGGCTTGGATTCCAGTGCACGAGTATAAAATGTTCGGTTGCACCCGAACTTAAGTTTATAGAACTCACAGACTGACCGTAATGAAATGTAAAAATTTCTCAGTAGAGTTAGACACAACAAAGAGAAAAAACTGTAAACAAATAAATAAATTAAAAGCAACTCATCTGAATTTACCTAACAATGGACTTTTCAAATCGAAAAATGCGAACATTATCTCCATTAAATTGAAACAATTTTAAACAAGACGATGCATTTTTAATGTTAAAAATAGCTGTTTTATATGCTATGGACAATGTAATGTAGATTTTTTCTATGAGCGCTTGGATGTGAAAATCCTGCTTGGTGACGGTAACGCCAGAATGCGCAAAGAAAGTATATTTGACACAATAGTCGGTAATTACAACCTCCATGACGAAAGATCCCCAAATCTGTTGAGGTTGATCGACTTCGCCGAGATCCAAAATCACAAAATACATCCAACTTTTTTTTTCTACACGACTTGCACCACTGTTTTCTGAGAGCACCCTTAGCAACTCGGTATATGGTAACTGTGGGAAGGCATTCCAACTTCCTTACGTACAGCTGCAAACGAATCCATAGGTTTTAGGAAAAGGCAAGAGGACAGATGGTAGGATGAAGATTGCCATGTTGTAGTGGAGAGAAAACATATTTTCTACTTCGCAATATGACAATCGACCACAATATGTGCATTCGCAAATAAAAAAAAAGAGAGACCGAAATGCGTGGGTCCAAAGGGGCTGAAAAGCTGGCCGATAGGGGCAATGCTCAAAAATTCTACGAAAAGATACGGCGACTAACAGAAAGTTTCAATACCGAAGTATCCTCTTTTAGAACCCCCAGAGCACTAGATCATCTGATGCCCATTCATAATAAAATTCAGAAAAAAAGTAACCCCACAATCTGCGCCTACTACGATGGGATAAGCCTCCTCAACATCATACATAAGTTTCTATCGAGCATATTGTGTGAAAGATTAAAGCTTTCGTTCAACAAACTTATTGCAATTTATCACTTTGGATTTCGTTCTGGAAAATCAAAAACCGACCAGATATTCACAGCGCCGAATTATGGAAAAGACCAGTGAAAAGTGGATCAACACACACCACCTGTTTTTTGACAAAACGAAAAGGAGCTGAATTTATAACGCCGGAATTTGGTATCCCAGCACAACTAATACGCCTGTGTAAACTGACGTTGAGCAATACCAAAAGCCGTAGATAATTTCGTTCATATTGGAACCTTGTTCCTTAACGGGACTGCGCACAAGGTTTCTCATATAATTAAGAATTTATTAAGTCTATGTTTAAAAAACATTTGCCAAATATATATATTTATATAGGTAGAAATAATATTTTTAGTGTAAAGTAATATTTTAAATATAATTTTTATTGAATCCTTTAAACAGACAGGACATGTTATTCAAAGAATTTATTATTACAAGATTCTTGCGATATGTGTTACATGAAGAAAATGCATAACTGGTTCGTTATATGTGTACTTAAGAATTTAGTGGACAGTGTAATTTTGTTTTCTTCCACTGTTACGTAACATACCATATACATATATTTATTTCCTTTATATACGTATAGTTGCGCTCATGATCTTTTGCGACGGCGAGAAAAGGGCCCCTCACGTGCTTGTCCTGCATGTAATAAATTATTGAGCTCACGACTTCATCTTTGTGGTAATGAAAGCAGTTGTGGACCTGGTAATGACAGCGGGCCCACCAACACCTTAAATACCAATGACGCTGCTTCTGACGGTCTACTGGCAATCGATACGGTTGATATTATGGCGCCACTTTGTACAGCGAATGGTAGAGTCATACGTAATTCCAATGAAAAGACGATCATCTGTAACGGCTTGACCAGTGCTGCGACAAATGTTGACAGCACCTCTTTGCTATTGACCACAACTTCATCACCAAAACCGTTGTACCGGAGTAATTTATCCTTGGCATCCCTGAGTTTGCGTGCTTCTAGTTTAACTATAGATAGCGCTCGAAATGCCACGTCGTCGGTTTAGAAATGATTGAACATATTTAAAAATCAACAAACATATTGTAAAAGAAATGGCTAAATATACCATAACATAAGTATCCGTGCTCATAGGCACCTAAGTTGCATGGAGGTCTTTTAAAAATTGCAGTCAATGTTATTAAAAAGGGATCCATATTCAAAAAGTTGAAAATTCGTGCGAAATGTAATTCAAAACAATGTACCTACTAGTAGTCATAGAAAAAAGAATGTTGTAATGAAACATTAATGCGCGGAACACAATGCTCGCGGCAGACTGCAGCAGCACGACAGTGTACTGAAAATGGCGTTGTGAATCCTACTACAAGAACATTTGTGAGAGGGCAACAACATAACAATGGCCGGCATGTACACAAAACAACGCAGTTGTCCATTTTGCATTTATACAATTTCGTTGTGGCCATACTAATACATTGCACTTCAATGAAATTTGAATATTTTTTTAAAAGAAATTTTTATGCAAAAAATAGGTAAATAGGTAAATTTATTTGTTTTAAATTATCAATTGTTATTATAAATGATGTAACAGAGCTATTTTATGCTTTTATTTGTAAAATAACGTCAGGATTGTTAGAGCTTTAAGTAATTTTACATTTTATATATTAGTGGCATCACCACTCTACCTCATCTCTCTATCTTCCATTCTACTGTCAGACTGTCGCGAGCATTGTATTCCACACATAAAGAAGAAAGTGAGGGAGTGAGAGTCCTTTTGTTTGTATTTTAAGTGTATTGTAATAAAAAATAGAAAGATAGTATGTATATCATTCTTGATCCTATACGTAAATGGTGGGCATTTCATATAACAATCAAGGATAATGGTGTGCCCAACTTATTCAAGAGTCAGAGATTTTCCATTGTAGCCAGATCGGAAAAATTAACTATTTTGGGGATTTCAAACTAAAACACCCAATATTTATTACGATAAAAAATATTATATACATATTCGTTTGATTTATAGAGAAACAATTTATTATGACTATTTTTAGGATTTTATGGTACATTAAAACAACTGACTTTTGAATTTTCAATACAAAATAAAGGGATTTGAGCATAATGTCTATCAATTAATAAATGTTTTCAATAATTTTCCACTGTAAATTAATAATTTGATGCATACATTTATAAAACATTTACATTTAAATTTCTTTGTATTTAATTTTCACAAGTCCCTTCATTCACATATCTATATATTTTTGGTAGAATTTCAATCTGGTCGTTCCAATCGTTAAAATTGCGAAACGTCAAAACCTTCCAAAAGCGAGTCTCTATCGCTGGCACAATAGTGCAAGTTGACGACACCAATACCCTGATACATTTAACACATATGTAGGCGACAACACGCGATAGGCAGCATCTGTCAAATATTAAAATTCTCAAGTTCTTATGACCACATTTCGCAAAACTAAAACCATTTCTAATTTTGCCGACGACAATGGGCAGCTGTAGTCTAGTCTAAAGTTATTTTACCGGGAGAATACAGAAACTGCTCTGATATATAATTTTTATAGCAAATTATTACTTTTTATATATTTTTTGCACAAAAAATTTCACTATGATCAAAATATTTAAATGTCATTCAAGTGAACGGTTTTAGTACAGCAGCAACGAAGTTGTGTACATCACCTTTTTGATATCTCGCTGGCCTCTTCAAAACGTTCAAGAGTCTGGCTTCAGACGACATTTGCATACAAGAAAATTTCGCTGGGGTGCAGTCATCTTTTTGCTCATAAAATTGACGTGTGCTTTACACGAAGTTCTATGTGATTATATATGAATTTTTTGTAATGAAAAACATTTTGTGTTTTAGGTTATTTAAAGACAATAAAGTTAAGGTATTTATTATTCCAACATAAGTCGTTTAATTGTTACATATATAAAATAAACAAAAAAGCATAGAATTTCTTGTTTTACGAAATAATAAAAAATTTCTTATTTGACGGTTACATATTTCTCAGGGGGCGTCTTTAGTTTCGTGCTTTCTCGCTCTCAACTATACGGCTGATTTCACGAACACCTCAAATTGCTAGTTTAGATTTCTTAATAGAGTCCGCTGCCATATGATAATCAGCTGTTTGATGTAAAAGGAGAATAATAATCCTAGAAGTTAAATAAGAACACAGAGGAAGTTATTATATACATAAGTGAGTGTTCGCATCTTTTTAGGTCCGCATTAAAAACGCTGGAACTAGCAGAAGTAAATCAAGAAATCCCGTAAGGATGAATAATTATTGCATACTAAAATTATGGAATTTCAGTTCTGGTGTCATTGATCTACTACTTGGTTATATTAACTAATATATCCTTTTCTTGAAAGTGGTCAGTGTAATTCATATGTATAATTATTATCTTTATTAACTCTTTCTCTCTCCTTTTCTTTTGAAGTTAGTATTTTGTGTGCTTCCTTCAACGTCTGTCTTAGGCAAACTACTCAACTATAGTTAGTAAAATGTACATTAATTTTAACTCTATGAATAGTTTTAATGGTTTAAAGCTAAATAAATATTAAATAATGTTAAGCGATTAGTAACTTAAAATATTGTTAACAGAATATTAAATAAGTTACCTATTTATAAAAAAAATTGTTATAATTATTGTGTTCCAAATGGGTCGAGGTCAAATTATGACTAATCAATATACAATCCCCACCAAGAAAAACGGAATTAAAAATGGTCATTATGCCTCTAATAACTATGAATTGGATATTGAATATTATTTTATATTACAGATGGGAAAATCAAACCAGTGCCATGCACAAAAAAATCGCTAAAAATCTTTAACTTTAGCTCCAGCTAAGGTGTAATACCCTTCAAAAATAAGAAAGTTTTCATACAAGAACTAAAATTTGATTTGAGTTAAAATATTTATTTTTTCACTTTATTTTTAGTATCGGAAAAGAATCCAAGTTTTCAATCAGAAATTCTCTCCTAAAATTGTTTCTTCATGGAAAACTCTACTTTATGATGGAGTTAAAAAACTTAATGCTCGTATAACTGTGGTAACCGGTTCATACCTTTTTTTAATACGCTTTTATTAGCTTCACTTGTATGTATGTATGTATATATGTATGTATGTATATTTGTAACTTTTTTAAGTGGTACTGAAACGTAGAATATTTGAGCGACACTGTAGGCGACAGTAAGTTTAAGCAGCTCACCAAAAATATGCAACATCTATATAAAACTGACGACATTTGAGTAGCATATGTACATATATACTGAAATATACATATGTATATCCTTAAAGAAAGTAAGTACAACCGCGCACCAGAAGAAATAATATCAAATAATGCAAAACATGTGACTTTTAGGTAATAAAAAAAATTAATAATTATAATAAAATTTTTGTAGTAAAAAAAAATTCAGA
>NW_017537140.1:98974-115925 GCF_001853355.1 Bactrocera latifrons
CATTATTATTGTTAGTTTATACAAAGAATTATTTTTCACTTTTTAGTTTGATATGCTTTAAAAGCGTGTTTTTTAGTTTTTTTAAACTATATTTATTATTTAATCTACCTGTTATTTCGTAGTAGCAGCGTTAAAAATTATTAGCTAATACTTCAAGAGAATTATTTCTGAATACTGGAAAATTTTATTTTAAAGTAACTTTAATACAAACTCTACTTCTGTTTTTTTCTATATTACTCATGTAGAATATAATTTCGAGAGTATAATTGCCATTCGAAAACAGAAAACCAAACTAATTACCGAGAATATCGCTTAGCTATCGGAGGCAATTTTTTTTTTTTATCGAATACTTATTATAGTAAGTATAAGTGTTAAAATCAGGAAACTACTCAAGAGCAGTGAATTTTATTTGAGTTTAAATACATATAGTATCTTTAAAGAAAATATGTTTTCTATCGAAGAGTAAAATTTATTTAGTGCTTTCCAAAATGTAAACTCATGGAAGTTTTTATGCTATATAGTATATTTTTATTACCGTCGCAACATATTGCTCCACAACAGTTTCGTTTACCATACGGTTGTTTGTAACTTGTTTGCAACCGAGTTGATTAAAAAGCGCGTATGCGGGAACTGTTCTACTAATCATTCTGAACAACTTTGGCTCTTACTGTGAGAAAGCTTTAACTTGTGTTCTTTGGAAAAATGGGGAGCTTTGTATTGCAGATGGGCGCAAGCGGGGTACTACCACGCTCACAAAGATTGCTCTAACCTTTTAATTCCGAACATGTGGATTAATGCTGTTTTTACTTAAAATTAACAGAGTGTATTAAGATTATCACGAAGCCGATTCTTAGTCGTTTATGATCCCGTATTGTAGACCGCTGATTGTAGGAGCCCGAGATAATTGCTCTCAAAAGATCAAGTAGGTCATATCCTCCATTAATCAGTTTGAGCTCGTTTTCTCACTCTGGACAACATGCACAACTGCGAAGGCACTTCAAATCAATGTTTGATGCTTAGATGCACTACGAACTAGCTTCTACGTTAATGATGAGGAACTTGTAGAGTGTGGTATATGTTCGTCGGCAGAGGACTTTACTTTTCAATTGTCAATAAGATCGGTTGGCAAGATCGATTCTGCGTTGGATTTCAAAACTGATATTGTTGTTACTGTTGATACTGGTCCAAGATACACGAAATTATCTACGACTTCGAAGTTATGACTATCAACAGTGACGTGCAAGACAAGTCGTGAATACGATGACTGTTTGTTTCATACTCTTATAGAAGATAGTACCATCTCTCGTCGGGCATACTTTTATTCGACCATATCCTGCAAAGCTGATGCATGCACCTTGTCAGTTTTTCGGCCGCTGCCACTTTGTTGTTATTCAGACGGGTAATTTTTATTCGAACCTCACTATAGACAGGAACATCTATTCCATCGTCAGCGGTTGGGGAATCGGGTTTGCTGCCTCCAGTTGTTACACCGTCAGTGCCGTCCAACAGGATGGAGAAGTGTTCCTTTCTTAACTTCAGTATGTTATGAATATCAGCCACTAGATCACCACTTTATTAGCCTACAAGAGTATGCTCCGTTCTTGAAACCAAATATTAGTTGCCGTATCTTTTTTTAGAATTTTTGAGCATTCCCGGTCAGCTTCTCAAGCTCTTCATACTCTCTATTTTCGGTCTTCTCCAATTGTTTCGCTTGCAGCTGTATATAAGAATCTTGGACATGGAAAAAGTGTCATTTAATTATCACAATATGATCGATCTGATTAGAACTTTCCAATCCGAAGACTGCCAAGTTACTGGAGGAATTTTCATGTGGTCCAGTCGGGATCCTGCGATATCGATCAGTCTTGACCCATATTGTCATATTGTCCTTCTCCTTCCTCAGGGCGTAGATGTCTCGTCTCCGTTCTTTTCCCGTCTATCGCATTTCTTGAACGGCGGTGATGGGGTTTTGTTTCTACGCAGCGGGTCCCAAATCCATCAAGTATCATCGTTAGAAAAGTTGTAAGAAGCTTTATATACATTTATATAGTGAGTCGCTTGCTTCCGAAATTAGACTTCAGCCAACATAAAAATAGAATAAGCCGGAGTTGCTCCGCGGAAGCTTCTTCTTTTTTAGCCGCGAAATTTGCCTCCATAAGCTACCGCATCTTCCACAAGGTACAACTGTAACTGTTTACCAAGAGCATAACTTTATCACATTATATTATATTAAAATTAATGAACTAAATTCCATGAGTGACTGCTCTTACAAAAACTTTTCGCCGTTGTTGACTTGGATATTCAAATTTTTTTGTCAGACTACATCTTTATATTTGTAAACAATATGTCACTAAAATAAAACTAGTTATGCCATAAAAATCTTGAGTTCGGGTACAAGAAAGTTCCTTCTAGAATCTTTGTTCATGTAGTTTTCTTTGGGCCGGTAGCGCCCAGCAAACTCTATTTCAATAATGTCGTTCACCACAATACCGCATGTGGGATCGTAAACTCTTCTTTGGGGCAATAGCTCTTCTGCAGCTGGTCCAAGTTCGAAGGGCATTAGAAGCCTTGTTCTTAATGTGTTCTCTCAAGCTTAGTTTTATATCTAGGCTAACTCTAAGATATTAAAATGAGCTCGATGGTGAAATAGGGGGGGAGTTCTTAAAGATTTAATTGTGTTATTTTTTGTCCGTCCTGACAAATTTCAGTTTTCTAAGGATTCCTAGTTAGGCCGTGACCGTTCGCTTCTGTGTGCCGGTATAAGCAATAGTGATAGCTGATATCAGTTCAGCCATACTAGCGTTGTTGAATGCACCTTCCATGTCAATGAATGCCGATAAGGTCAACTCACTAAAGAGCTTTCGAGTGTCCCAAGAACTTCCTGTAGTGCTCTATCAACCGTTTTTTCTTTGTCATACGCATACTCTCTGAATTCAAAACCGTTGGATGGAATTTGTCGATTGATGAGATCGTCGCAGATCCGGCCCATACTTTTTAGTGGGAAGGATGTTAAGCTGATTGGTCTATCAGATTTTGACCAGTTTTCAGTTTCTGGTTTCGATGTGAAGACAACTTTGGCCTCCTGGCCAAAAGTTGGCCTAGTTGGCCAGCAAGCATTTGTACCACTTGTGTATCTGAATTCCGTTCTATCACGATTTTCTGCATGTATACGTACGTAAATACAAATATACGTCCATGACTATTACTATGTAATACCTAACCATGAGCTATAACAGAAAGATCTCATTTGTTATATGATGAGCAGACTCGTAAACGCCGATGAGAGTATTGGAAGATCATATAAAATTTCATAATTCAACAAGAATTTTACAATAAAACCTATCATAGCCAAATTCGATGTGCTGCAGAAGAAAGTATCTTTATTTATGAGTATATGAAATGTTTTCCAACTGACTACTATATTTCGCCGTGTCGTACGCCAACGGTTTAACATTGATTTACTGCACACCCAGATTTAACGTTAACGTTTCTTTTATTACACACTTTATAATTTTTTTCGCCTGTCATTATGCTACACTTCCGCACATGACTAGTTTCAACCCAAACAATTTGACGTTACTCGTCGAAATTTCTGCGAGTAACCATGCATACCCAAACGGGTGTGCACTTAAGTAAATGTATAAGTAGATGCCCAGTAGCTAAATCAACTAGTTATAAAATGCTTAAATTTTTTTTTTAAGGACGAGGAAACTAGTTGTTAGCTTACGGTCAAAATATACCAATCTTAGCAGGTGAAAAATATATCAACTTTTTCTACCTTCGTTAAGTTTAAAAATTACTGGTCAAATAAAATAGCATATTAGCAAATTGTTCTGAAATTTTTTTAAGTCGGATGTGTAGCCGAATGCCCGACCAGCTTTACGTGTTTCAAACTGATGTTCGACTAGTTTGTTTCTTTGACCAGCACTTTTTCATTTAAGAAATTCTAAATAAAGCGTAGCATGATTCCAGACTTGTTTGTTTCTTCTCTGCATTATTTATTTATATTTTATCTGAAAATCGCAATTGACTTATTTTAGTACAACAAAATGTGAAAAATAGCATACCGATTGGTTGACTAGTTGGACTACCACAGGTCCAAATAATATCACTAGAGCAACTTATAACTATTTGGTTCGACAACACATATATGTATAGTATGAATATTATAAACCTAGTTGCTTTTGTAGTTTTGTCTGTCTTCAGTGCTTACCTAAAGTGTCCGCTGCTCGTGCTGGGGTTGTGCACATGTCGAAGGGTAGTTGGCGAGTAATCATTCCATTATATTGGGTACGGCTAAGGGTTGGTGAGCTTCTTCATATATGCTGATTTTGTTTTACTACTCGTTATTTTGCTTCTGAAATTTTGCTCTTCGACCCCATCAGAGCGCATGCCAAGTTGCGCGTGCTTTCGAAACTCAGTTGGATTTAGACTTACTTTCGAAAATTACCACAGGAACGGAAGGTTTTAGATGTGCGGTCGGTGGCGAAAAATACGAAATATTTTATAAAATGTTGCTACAAAATAAACGGTTGAGAAAAGCAATTTAAAACGTCATCTTCAATTCTTATTGGCGCTTATATGTTGATACCCTTTGATTTGTAGGGAAAGAAGTGCAAAAATTATATCAACAAAAATAAGAAAAGGAAAATGATGGGCTAATATATATAAATGGCCTTCATCACTGAGTAAATATATATGTATACATAATATATTCACTTAAAAAAGTGAAAATATATGGATATACATATGTATGTATGTATAATATATGATATAGAAATTCGTATGTGTATTGTGTAAAATGGTATGGTTAAAATGCTAGAATCGTCAGAAGGATGTGTTGCCTATACTTATTTTCATAAGGGACTTGCATATTGCGACTAAAACGATAATCACACAGTGAGTGTTTCCAATGTTGTGATAACTATTATCTCATACATACATATATTTCAAATGGCCATTTTTAGTTGGAAATGTTTCAACATAAACATTGGTCCCTATTTATCTGTTTCTTACGTTCGTATATTGTTATTGTGTGCAGTTGTAATTGAGTGTTTATCTCGGTGTATGTCCTGCATAGCAGTAAAAACGATGTTATTGTCTGTTTTGTCATTGCGATTACCGTTGCCACAACGGTCTTACTATGTTGTGCGCATGGTTTGCAATCGTTAGAGTCAGCAGTGACCGCCGCAATGCCAACATTCGTTTATTTAGTTCGCCTGTTTACCTACTCCTTCGTACTCGGTAATTCTCACAAGCACTCAATATAAAAATACACAAAAATGTGACAATACATGCGCGTTTGAATATTTCAAGTGGAGAGCTTGTGTTGCAGGAGCAACAGCAACCTCTAAGGTATGAAAAACAGTGTTCTGACACGAAATAAGCGGCAGAAAGTGTTCCAAAATAAATACATAAAATCCACTTTGACCTTTGCACAAGTAAAGAATCTCGCAAATAGCTAAATGAATAACAGAAAAAATTAAGTAAGACACTTGTAATTATATAGTAAAAACTCGTTCAGGTATAACTCGTAGGTGTACTTAAATAGTGAAATTGTATATAAATACAACGGTAAATTATTAATATCTTAATAAATTTCGTTTGAACGCAAACATATATACATACACATATGCGTACACTTCGCGTATAATTAAAAACTGCATATATGCAAGTATGGGTAGGCATACTCAGAATTATACAAAATGTTTAATTCCACAGGCAAACGTGTAGCCTACGTAAAGGCTTACACCTAACTACGTATAAACGACAACACACATTAGGTAGCACATATGCTCATGTACGTAAGTGCGAGTGGATGTATCTGTTTGTATTCAAATATAAACCGTATACATATGTGTATGCCTTTGATTTCCGTTTACTGTATGCCAAAAAGAAGCAAGAATTCAAACAAAAAAATAAGTAAATAAATAAATACAATATACAAATACATAACTAAGAAAATGAATGTATAGGGAACAACAACAATGAAATGAATGAAGATAATTTTATGTCATTTAATATTTAAATTAAATTTCTTACGAGTGGAAACCATGGATTGCATATCTCCTCAACCCGTTTACGCCAATTTTCTGTGCAGCATTTCTGCTATAGTCCGCTGAATGTTGTCTTTGAGTTTTTCGAGCTTTGATTTAACATAGCTAAGGAGATTTATATGTCTGGAGGTGTTAAAACACATCATCTTTGCGGTCATTTGACATGGTCATTTCTCGAAATGGTTTGAGAATATGATTTTTCGATTGCAGTAGTCAGTGAAGAACGTCAATTTCCGTAATAATCTTGTTCCAAGTGAAACGAACGTAACACGATGAAATGGAAAATCCTTCTGAACATACTGACAAAATATGACACAAATTCGTAAACAAACATGGCCACCATAAGCTGTCAAAATCACGTCATCCCTATTGATATACGCTATATTTACGCACGACATAAGAGTAATAAACATGTATGCTATCATTGTGAATTCATATAACTAACTAAACAAAACAAATTTATTTCTTTTTAAATATTATTAGACCGGATAATATCTGTTTCAAGACACATACAGGTAAAATAGCAAGTGTAGTCAACATTTAGTTAAATAAAAAAAAAAAGATGTTAACTTTGGTTGCACAGAAACTATAATACCCTTCAGAAATATAAAATATTCCATACAAAAACTTGATTTGTACGGCCAGTTTGTATTGCATCTATATGCTATAGTAGTCTTATTTGATTTCTTCAGAGATGGTACCATTGCCTTAAGCAATAATATGAGTCAAATTTCGTGACAATATTAGTATATATTATATATGTGTATTGTATCATTGGTATTAAAATAATATTCCCATACACCTGTTCTAATCATTATAAATCTTTGCTTTTGTTTAATATTAAGAATATTGGGAAGAAGTTAACAAAATAATCGGAAATCAAAATCAAATAGAAGAAGAACATAAGAACGGCTACATAACCAGAATGTATGTTATTTGCTAGCTGGGGCAATTGATGAACCAAGTTCATACACTTTCGGCATTAAACTTTAGCATATTCAATATCATACGTTGACTTTATTTTGCTAAGATACCCACCGAAAGTGTGGGCTAAAATAAATATTCACCCGATTTATCATTTATTTTGTTATACAAGAACGCACTATTATTAGGACACGCTTTATTAATTTCATAAAGATAACTCACATATTTACTGATATATGCGGTATCAAGTTAACTAGATGTTCAAAAATCTCTATATTCAGTATACCGAAATATGTATTTCTTGACACAAGAGCACGATTCTAAAAATATAGATCTTATAGATGGGTCCACTGGGGTCCACATATTCGCTATCTGGTGACTTGAAAAAATCTGGTGGAATTTCAACAATTTTTAGACATAAAATCATATATCTTTAATTTTTTTAAAGCTTTTTATTATAAGGTTGTCGATTTATATACTGTAATCTAAAAGAATCATATTGAATATAAAATTATTATATATTTGAAAAAGTCGTGCTTGTAGTCCAATTTTACATAAGTTAACAATAAAGCATAAAAGTCTCAGGATAATTTTACGTACCCAATTCCGTTGACGCGGTTCCACGCTTCCATGAGGCCATTTCTGCTAAAGAGTTCTTGTACTTTTAGTAGTTTTCACAAAAACAGTTATACTTGTATAGAGAGTGGGCGGAGTTATCATCAAACATTTAAATTTTTACACGTGCAGAGGAGGTAATGAGGAGACTTAGCCCAAGAAGCAGCATGATGGCAGTGAACACGTGTACCACGTTTCATCAGGAACCTAAATTTTGTATTTTAATTGAATAGCTCAAGCAAACTCTCCCTGAGGTCGTGCGAATCATAGAAAGCTTGCGTCATGCAAAAGAAATTCTTGGCAACGTGGGATCCTACATTCATTCAACGCAACATTACTGCGGACGAGGCGTGGGAGAAAATATATCGTCGAAACTATCCAAAAATCTAGCGAATAGCGCTCCAAAAATGAAAAAAAAAAAGACTTTTACTAAATTAAAAATTACCCTTAAAAATTTTTAAACAACCAAAAATCCACATTCTTGTACTATTCAAGAGAATTTCGCTTAACCCTCTCTAGCCCGAATTAAAATCAGAGCACCTTAAAAATTATTGAGGACAGATTTATGTTAGTCATGATGATTATATGAGCTAGTGCGGAAGAAAAAATAATTTTTTTTAGCAGCGATATTGCTTTAACTGCAATAACCAGTGACACATAGCATGCATCTACCTTTTACTCCTCATACTAACATTGGCCAAATTTATCAAATTGTGTAGATTTTTCAAGTTTATCATAATATGGTCTTTTATATCAAGCCAATACAGAAGGCATAGAAAGAGTAGGTGATGTTGGTACCGTTTGATGGGCGGCCTCTTTTCCTTGGTAAAACTGGTGATTGAGTTGCGTTGACAATCAGTTTGAATTTTTGTGAACATGCCGCTATGTATGCTGAAGTATTTACTTCAGCAAGATTCAGTAATATACCAACATGTCTCACATTACATTAAATCTCCGTTCCGGATATCGTCGCAATGAACCTAAGGTCGCGTTGCATTCCTTAAACGGCTGTCATGTGCAGCCAGTAAATTGTGACTAGGCCAACAACCGTCATTCACTCTTTCTGAGACCGTGTGCGTAGAACCTCTTGAGTTTTCCATCCGCTTCCTTGTACATGATCTTAGCGATTCTGCAAGACTCTAAGACTTTTCATCTCACCTTTATCCGTCTGTCAGCTTTTTTCGAAATTTCGTTGTTTATCATTTTCAACGATCTGCTTAGTTCCTGAACTGTTTTGGTAATCAACCGGATGGAAATTTTGGCAATCTCACCACCTATTTCATTTCTTGGAACACCCTTGTTGTGTAGAACCAAATATATGTATGTTCATACAGTTATGTGAAAAATAATAAGGACAGTGGTCTGCTGTTAATGCATCCAGAAATGTGGGGAAATTAACAGCAAATAACTAATCAAATTTATTGCGAACAAACTATAAATTCGCTTTTTTTTACAGTTTTACCCATATTTCGCTATGTTTTGTATTTTTTTACATGTGTTTTCACGATATTCAGCTCACGATATTAGCATGTGAAAAAAATTAGTGACTTATTTAAAAAAAATACAATATTAAGTGGAAAAGAATCTAGTTTTCATTCAGAATGATATTAATTACTTATTAGTTTAATATTTTGTTGAAAATCCCTCGTTATTTAAAATTTATCAACGCTGCTTTGACATAGAATCAACTAAGTTTTGGCAAACGGAAACTAGAATTGCATTCCATGAAATTTGAACAAAGTTAAAAAGCACTTCAATAATACTTTGACACTTTTCTATTAACGACGCTTTCACCATATACCACAAATTTTCCATGGATTTTAGTTCCATGAACTGCAGTGGTCACTCCATTATACACTCTAACGCCCCTTTTTGTACACTTACCGTGTTTTTAGGGTCGTTGTCCCGTATAAATTTTTACCTAATTGGCATATTGTCTTCAGCGTACTGTAGCATAAAATCTTGTAGTATTGCCACATAATCGGTTGCCTTCATAGTCCGCTATATCCTATGCAGCGACCCCAGCCCATTGTATGAAAATGATCCCCAAATCATAATATTTCCGCCAACATGTTAAAGGTCTTTATCGTATACTTAGGGTTTTATGCAGGAATATTCAGTCTTCTTATATAATGAATATCTCGATTAGAATTAAATAAGTTGACTTTTGTTTCATCAAACCCGATAATGTTGCGTCATTTTTCTTTGGGCCGAAGGGCATCGCCAAACCCGAGAATGTTACGTAATTTTTTTTTTTAGGCCAATGGACATGCCTTCGGCAAACTTAAGCTATTGTTGCACATTCTTTTTTGACAACATAGCCCCTTCTCTCGAGCTTTGGCTCTTCAAATTTTCTTTATAACTACTTTGCAGTTAGTTGATGGATCAACATGCTTTTCGAATCACATTTTATAAGTTTTGACGAAATGAATGGACTTTTCTTAACATAGCAAACTATTTTTTCTTGACAAACTTTGTTAAGAACAAAATGGCTTTTTACGAAATGTGTGAAAATACTTTGTATTTGTCTAGCGGAATCTGTTTTTATAAATAAGGGGTGATAAAAAAATGCCGTTAATCGGCGGAAACAATTTTATTCTTGTTTAAATTTTATGCATCCCTGTCCTTACTATATTTCACATAATGTATATACAGTCGCTTTCCAAACAAACTTCCATTATATCTGCTGCCTTCCTTCTTTTAAGAACAGTTTTTGCGTTAATTTCCACTTGTCTATCGATGTATATAATGATATTATATATACCACTTTTTGCATTGGCAGCTTTCCTTACCGTAAAGACTTCTTCCTCGAAAATAATGCAGCATTCTGGCAGCTTGAAGAGTTGCCTGAGTAATTTTTGATGCATCCGTGTATATCTTCTTCTTCTTCTTTATTGGCGTAGACACCGCTTACGCGATTATAACCGAGTTAACAACAATGCGTCAGTGGTTTCTTATTTTCGCTACGTGGCGCCAATTGGATATTCCAAGCGAAGCCACGTCCTTCTTCACTTGGTCCCTCCAACGGAGTGGAGGTCTTCCTCTCCCTCTGCTTCCCCCGGTGGGCACTGCATCGAATACTTTCAGAGCTGGAGTGTTCTCATCCATCCGGACAACATGACCTAGCCAGCGTAGCCGCTGTCTTTTAATTCGTTGAACTATGTCAATGTCGTCGTATATCTCATACAGCCCATCGTTCCATCGAATGCGATAATCGCCGTGGCCAACACGCAAAGGACCATAAATCGCAAGGACCATAAATCGCAAGTCGCAAGTGCGACCACTCTTTTTTTGATGACAGGTAGTAAATGCCAAAAAGACCTACTCTTCTCAGTCCTTTCAACGTCTATCACATTTCTTGGACGGCAGTGATGTCAGCTTTCACTCTAACGAGGACATCAAACAACTGTGTAGAGGCACCTTCCCAATTAAGAGACCGGACATTTTAGGTACATGATCTCAAATCATAGTCCTTAATTCGTTTGCCATAGTCGTCATCAAAAGCGAAGTCACTCATCCGAGGCTTGATGTTTCTTTCATTGGGTGCGTTTTTTACGTGGTGGGTTCCAAACCCAGCGCGCAACCCTGCGGAGGGGATGTTTCGCCTTCTCACTTTAACTCGACTTCAAACGGGTGTTTTTAGGCTACCCAGAGGATACTTAGTCAAAGACCGGAAGTCGTGAGCTGCTTGAGCTATATATAAAAGTATCGTTTCTGGCCACTCCCAAGTGAATGGCGAGCAGAGAACCTTCCTCACTTGCGTGAACTTCGACAAATTTTCCATCCTCCATACTTCTGTCCGTGTATACATTATGAGTAAAAAATAGTAAGACTTTGTTAGTCTAGTATTCTTAATTTATTCTTCAAAATCTTTGTAGTCCCAATTGGCCTCAATACAAGTTTTTCCAATTCTCGAAACAGTTTTTAAAGCCCTTATTCGGAATATTCAATGCGCATAGMAACATGTCTTAAATTGAATCAAAACGGTTTCCGTTTGAGATTGCTTAATACCCAGAAGCTACACGGAGATAAATCAGGCGAATAAGTTGGTTGTGGAACAACCAAGAACAGGCAATAGAGTATGCACCGGTGCATTTCGTTGTGCAAAAACCAAGAGCTGTCGACCCATAATTCCGGTCTCTGTTTATAGCTTCACGAAAACGACGCCATTACACTCATATTGTATTCCTTGTTGACAGTTGGGCCGGTCGGAAGGCAATCGTTGTTCACCACACGTCTATAATCGAAGAAAACATAATCTTGATTTTTGACCTGCTTTGTAATTGTGGTTTTTCAACACGATATTCCGCCGATTGATTGACTGTTTCGTAGGCATATATTCAAAACTCATTGCCTGTAATAAATAATACGGCTCAAATAATCTTTGAAAATGGGTTTCACTGATTCTTCCGATCAACGCTCTTTGCATAGTTAGTACCAATGAATAACCCTCGCTTGCGAAAAACAATTATAATTTCCTTCACCTTCTCCAACATTTTGAACGTTTCGGCACCAAAAATGTCATACCGTACACGAAATTTAATGGAACTCCTTTGTTAAATAATTCATCGTAAAAATAACTGAATGCGCTTTATGTTTTTCAGAAAGACAAACGTACACTAAACAGTAATTATTATTTTAGTGTGAAATTCGGCACAAATCTCACTGAAAGTCAAACCAACTTTGGACATAATATTTCCACGAATGGGGTTTGACGCGATATTTAAATTAAAAAGCCTTACTATTTTTTGCCCACATTAGTATGTGAAGAGTTCCGCTCGTGACTCATGTGCCCCAGCGCCATCCATCCTCTTTTACCGTGTCTTGAAACCTTCTATTCCAGATAATGAGTAAAGATGCGCGGCCTATTTTATCCACCGACATGCTGCCTATTCAGCTTTGTTCGAAATTTCAATTGTCATCACATTGAGTTTCCACTTTAGTTTGCTGTCCAAAATTACTTCCAGATACTTGATATGGTCTTTGGTAGTTAACTCTTCCACATTGAGCCCGGGGGTTTCCATGAGGAGATCTCGTACTTCCTTGTAAGAGTACCATGTCCGTCTTACCGGCATTTACTTCTCGGTTAGCCGATAATGCCGATTGGTGTATAGCTTTTGGAGTGCTATTCACAACGCTACTAATTATGCCTAGGAACTTGCTCGTGACACGCAACAAACACAAAAACTTTACTTCTCAGAACAAGTTAAATTTATTACATAACAATTACTAAAATACAAAAAACATGAAAGTAATTAAAAAAATCGAAAACGGTTTTTTTTATATCTACACAGAGTCGTATTTTTTGTGAGGCAAATGCCCTCAGAGGCGTATTTCTGTGGCGTGACACTCTTTTAATATATATAGTTTTCGTTTGCATAAACTATCAGTTTTGGTGCTTTTCCTTCAAATTTTTGCAGAAGCATATTTGCAACAATGAAACACTTTTGAGGAGTTCCTGTTCGAACTAATCTCAGCAATCTGGATTCATTTCATTCTGCGTTAATCCTCCTGCAGTTTAGTAGAGCTGTTCTCCATGCTACGATGACGGGCTCTATCCCGACTTCTACCAGACTGTTAACGATATCACCATTGAATACATTATTGAACGCTCAAGAAAGTCCCCTGGTCATATTTCTAATCCTCTAAAGCTTTCTCTATATTTAAAACTAACGAGTGAGGTGCTGTCTCAGTGGATCTACCCTTCGTATAGGCGTGTAGAGCTTTCGATGGTTAGCCGATTAAATCTTCTCCCTAATGTAAGCATTTCGAATTATTTCAAGTATATTCAGAAGGAATGTGATTAGACTTAGACTTATTCTTTGGAATAAAGGGAGACTTATTTGGTATGAATATGACCCTCGTATCTTTCCAAAGGATAGGCTAAGCCTTAACGATCCTCCTCAAATTCTCATTAGGAATGGTCGCAGCACTGTTGATACATTCAGCATTATGGCTGGGAATATACCGCCTATTTCCTAAAAGTTAGAAGTTAGTAGCGTCCCTATACCCTGGAAAATGTGTTTGTAATTAATTTCTGTGTTAATAATTTTATTGTTCAGATTCTTGTTAGTGATCTTAGGATTTCGGAAAGTTTCACTTTTATTGAGAGCTGAGAATTTTAATTGAAATCTTACATACCTATGGTCAGAAAACGAGTGTATTCGAAGCACCTTCTAATCTTCAGACGTGATTCTTGTACTAATATGTAGTGCTACAACTAGAACTTTATTTGAGGCAGAACCCATATTAATTGGTTCCTCCGCTCTGTTAGCGAAAGTAAGATTGCTTATAAGTTTAAAGTTTAGTAATGACTCTTCCCTGTTGGTATCGCTGCTACCACATACCGTGTAGTACGCATTGGTGGCAGCGTTTATCACCAGGGGATTCTAAAAGTAGTGCCTAATTTTTGTCATCATTTTCCACCCCTGTCAGGTCATATGAGCAGAAATTCAGGTTAATATATGAATATATGTATTCTTTTACTTACCAGCATAATAGTCCTTATTACCTTGTTTGTTACACTCGCTATGTGTGCGTAATCTGACAGCCGCTCTTCATTGAATTCAGAAGGAGCTCGGCAGACACAAATTGTGCAAGTTTATCTGAAGAACCTCCATTGCTAAAATCAGAATTTTCTCGGTCTGCATCTCCAGTACACCTATTTCTGCATATTGGAGCTTCAAAGAGTTATTTACTTGTAGAATCTTACTCAGGTATTTCTCGACTTTTCGTCCTCCATAACCTAAACCTAAATATTARCAGTCGGGTTGCACTTTTCGATGCGAAGGTAGACGCTATCTCCGCCCCTCGCCGTCTTCCCGAACCTATCGTAAAACATGGACTCGACCTACCTGTTTGGAGAATGTAGTTATGGCTAAAATCTTCCTTGCCTTCAAGACCATCCACTCTTCAGTCGACACATCAGTATTTTTTCTTTGGAGGAACCGCAGTGCAGCCATTTTCCCGTTCGAGGCATAAGAACCTTCACTTTTGGAATGATCCTGTGCAATTTGCCCTAGGCTGTTGCTCCAGTTAATGAAACCAACGATTAGGTATTTCTTGGCTACCTCACTGAACGATGCTGCCGCCAAGAAAGTTTGGCTAGCCCCATTGTTTCGCAGTCAGCGGACAGCTGTCTTTTACCCGCAATCTCCTAATCGATCCGGTTCCCTAGCATTTTATATATACCTCCTGGTATCTAATTAGCAGTTTACCATCGAAAGAAAAATATAATATATACTATATATTAATCTGCCTTAGCTAGACGCCGCCTGCCTGCATCACCCAGACCTACTCTAAGAACTAGCTCAGTTGCCAAGCCCAAACGGTGATGGTAAGGACATCCTTTACAAAGTTATTATAAGTACCTCTTCACTTCTTTCAACATTACTATATTTTTAATTTATTCCCACTTCGTTTTACAATGAAGTGTTTACTTAAATATTTATACTTATTATTTATTTTGTTCTTAAAACTTTTCTATTAGCTACAGAACATTTTATTAACTTTACACCTAAGACTTAATTAAGCAATAACTATACATTTTATATTTACATCAGCGAGCCGAAGATCCTGGCACCTGTGCTCCTTTTTTCGTGGAAAAGTAATTATATTATTGTTTCACGTTTTATAAATAAATAAATAAATATTTATACATATGCAACTTTGGACATGAGAATGTTCAGTATAGTATAAATATATATAAAAAAAAAACAAAAAACATAGCCGACATATTTAATTAAATGGCGCACATAATTATGCATTAGTTAAGCGAATGGCACTTAACCGAGAATGCCTTCGTTGTTTGAAATGTCCTGGCTAGGCTACCTATCGGGAATTGTGTTGAGGGTGAAGACGATTACGTGAAAAAAATTATTACAATACACTGTTCGTTGGTAACTTCTCGTTCGTCATTTGGTCGTTTTCCCGTGTAAACCTTTCCTTTGAGAGGGTAGTTTGTAGCAGAATCGCAAACCTACCGGTGACTCACTGATCATCATCCTCATGGTCCATTGCAATAAATTTGCTCAGCACTTCCTCGTGATGATGAACTGGACGATGAAATAGTCGATATAGTCATTCTTAAGCAGCTGCAGAAATTACAATAATATACTTATAGCGAACATAACAAAAAAGTCGTTTCGAAAAACATGATAGTATATGACATTACAAAGCTTGCAGTAGCCTTTATATATTACCATATGAACTTTTTTTCTAAACCCCGCTTTTCCAAATCTTTTCACCGGTATTGGAAGATATACAACTTTGAAAATTGAAATGTAGGCCACATCACAGGGTTAATTTTCAAATCATAGATCGACCGTGACCCAATTATAGTTATAGAACTTTATAATTCTTCGATTATCATAATTTTGGCAAACATTTGATTCCACTTAGGCAGTGCCAAACTTCCATAGGCCCAAGGTATGTAGGTAGAGGGTGTTCCAAAATTATTCCTGAATTTCCTTGATGCAACGTTGAATCTGCTCTTTTAAAAGCACGCGTGGTTGTGGACTTGTTGCAGTAGACCTTTGATTTTAAGTAATCCTATTAAAATAAATCTAATGGTGTCTAATGGTTCAAAATGAGAATACGGGGGTTATTATGTCACTTTATCACGCATCACGACACGTTTTTCTATCGTGTAGAGGGTCACCTGGAATTAAGCTCTCTCATTATTTTGTCTTTGTACGTCACTGTAGACAAATCAATGATGCATTATTAAGATAGCTGTTTAAATCAGACTAATTCGATAAGTTTGAATTTAGCAACTGCATAATCTGGAATAGGCATATTGGAATCCTACTAAAATAAATTCTAAGGGGGACTTTTGTAACCGTAAATAAAGTTTAAGTTTATTAAATTCACACAAAACCAGTTGTTTAAAAATATTATCATAAAATACATTACCATATAGCATACATTCGCAAAAAAATTTTAAAATGTAACAAAAAATTCAAATTTTGAGATATTCGAACATATTAAATATTTCTTTAATTTGGGCACTTCCATTCGAACGCTAATATATACATAATCATTATTTTTTTGAAGAAGATCATTTCAATCGGTATTTGCTACAAATAACTACTCTTTCTTTATAATTATAATTATTCGAACAGATTTCGTCTTATCTTTTTACGGGATTCTTAGCCAGGAGCCCATGATTTGTTATTGGCTCTCAACAAGCAGAATGAAGTAGTTACGCATCATATCGGGTGATTTTTTAAGAGCTTGATAACTTTTTTAAAAAAAAAAACGCATAAAATTTGCAAAATCTCATCGGTTCTTTATTTGAAACGTTAGATTGGTTCATGACATTTACTTTTTGAAGATAATTTCATTTAAATGTTGAC
>NW_017537140.1:116625-125423 GCF_001853355.1 Bactrocera latifrons
CTTTCTCTTTGACACCATGTCTGATATCCCACGTGATCTGTCAAATACTAATGCATGAAAATCCTAACCTCAAAAAAATCACCCGATATTATCAATCGAGCACAGACAAAAAGAGATTCCAACTCTTCCCTCTCTTTAAATTGAGAGTTTATATCACATACTTGATTTTGACTGTTGACTGGATCAGGTATGTTTGACTTTGGATCGACTGAAACGGACAGATTGAAGTCCTCAAAAATATATGTGAATAGAGAGGATTGTGCCGCCGCTCAAGGTAACTAATACAAGTGTAAACTAATTGAAATTAAGTGAAACGCGAAACAGAAATGTAATTAATGAAATGTTTTATGATATGATACCTAGCAGGATTAATTTCCACTTGAAAATAATAAAAAATTATTGTTAATTGAGAGCTAAAAAGTTTCAATCACTTTACTGAGTGTATATGCCGACTGATGCGTTGGAATTTGCTATTTTTATCGATTATCCAGTGAGATTGTGAGTGATTGGCATGGCATTTCATTGATTGGAAGTGAAGTTATTGGGTTTTAAGTGATAGTTTGTTTGCGTTATCGGTGCCGAACAAAAGCCAACATTAAATTTTGTTTTAAAACTGGTAAAACTTTTACCGAAACGTTCCAATTGCTGAAACAAGTTTATGGCGATACTTGCCTATCCCGTAGCAGAGTGCACGAGTGGTTTTAACGTATTCAAAATGGTCATGAGGACATAAATGACGATCAACATGTGGGCCAATCAAAATCTGTGATAACCGGAAATTCCATCGAAGCTGTGCGTGTGTTAATCAAAAATCAGAGGAAATCATCATTGAAATTCATGGAAATATAATTAAACGTCTCCAAAACATCGTTTTATCGTATTTTGATCGAACATTTTGGCTTATGAAAGGTGTGTGCACGGTTTTTTCCGCGCAAATTGACTGAATCCAGCATTCGATTCGACGCTTGTGACCGATTATTTTCTTCCTTTTCGGAAAAATGCATTTGCTTATGAAACGAAAGCGTTATGCAAAGGTAGAGCCCTTCAAAAGGCTTGCATCGGCTTAGTGGCGGTCATACCGACCAACGAGCTAAAACACTCGTTAGATATGCTATTGGGCCGTTCAAAAAGCTGTATTGGAGCAGAAAGAGACTATTTTGAATAAAAAAAAATTGATTTTGCCGAAAAAAACATTTGTTATGTTTTTTTAAGTCCTGTTTACTTTGGAACACACTTGTATACATGTAAAACTGTCAATATTCTATATAATAATGTTGTGTGTTTTGATTTGAGTTCCCAAAAATGGTTATTTTGTCTGACCTGGCTCCAATGCAAATTGTTATACAAGCGCTAATTTTGATACTCTCTCCAACTGTAAAGAGCTGGATATCTCTGTATCTGTGGTAAACGAAACAAAATCGCGCGTGGTGTCGGTAAAGCAAATATGCCTTGTGTGAAGTAATTAATGATTAAGATTCTACTGATTAAGGTCTTACTGTTATTTCAACATTTAGGATTTCATGAGGTTCCAAAACATCGAGACTCAAATTAAAATAACGCAAAGTGAATTGCCATTTTCTACGGTGAATCATATAAACCACAAAGAAGAGTTACCGTAAAGTAAAAATAGATCGAAACAATAAATAAAATTATTCAGTTTCTGTAGACGAGCTTACGGCCATTGTGGCCCCTTTTATCGAAAGTTTGCTGAACAACTTGTTTTTTGTTTTTTGTTAATAATCAATATAATTTACTACCGCACGAGAAACTTTTGCATTTCTTTCGCTATCAGGATCATGTTTTGCAAAACCCCCCATTGCTTGGCCAATCAGATTCATTGTTTTAGAAGTTTGCTGTGATTGTGAGGATTGGGTTTATTTGCTTTCGTGCTCACATGGATAGTCTCAGTACTTCTCTTCATTGCCACTGAGTCTATTCCTCCTATTTATTAATACCAAGATCGCAAAATCAATTCACCTCAGATATATTCTAACGTTGTATTCAAGTGTAGTATAAACCAAACCACTATAACTCGCAAATCTTTTCATTTCGATCACCGTGTTGTTAATTAAAGCACTAAGGCTTCGCAACATCTTGAAACACATCATTCATTATTGGATAATATTCGACCGAATAGACCACTACGTAGTGAAGAAAATATACTTGTAGCAGCCGCAGCTGAGAGTATACAAGAAGACTATGGAGAGTCGATTTGGCTCCGTCCGAAGCAACTCGGACTGGAGTATGGAACGACTCTACTCATTTTACGTCGAGCCGTGAACTCAAAGGGTAAGTTAAAAAAGAAAATTGAAGCATCTGGGATGAAGAGCAAGAGCTGTCATTGCTTCAAGAAAGATATAAATATATTTCTTCAAAAATTATGCCGGTAAGAACGTATCCGTCAATGCCAGAAATTGGAGCTCGAGATCTAGACAACATCGTGATCTTGACTTTGATATAAACCTTATAAATATAAATAAGGAGTTGCTATCTTCCGGAAATTTCATATCAACACATTTCATTATATATTAGCCTTTTGATGTGATTTTATATGACATATTTTTCATTTAAGGATGATTTTAATATAATCATCGTTGAAACGAAACAGACTATAGTAATAAAACTAGGTGATTACATAACCTTCAATGCAAGTATAGTAAGATACTAAGTTTGATTGTTATCCATTCAGTTGTTTTGTTTTTAAATTAACAAAATGTTGTCACCAGGAAACTTTTTCCCAGGTTTCGGGACAAAGCAATTGGAAATTGTTTACAAACAATTTAAATTAAAAAAATTCTTCGATCAGACGCAAGTTTTGAATATTTTCCAAAGACTGTGTAAACTTCAGTGAAATCTATCGAGCGGCTTAGTTTCGAGATTCTAGTTTTCTGGTTTTCTTTATTTTCACTATCATAGTTAAGTTTCTACTAAATTACGTGCTCTTAGCGTTTCAATTAAAGGTAGGGAAACGTAAAATCAAAAAAATGAATTATCGCCTGTATGTGAGATATGTGATATTGTTGTCCGATCTGGCCGGTTCAGTCAATTCTATATGTACATATAAGAGAAAGTTGTGTTAGTTACACGTTTTATAACTCAAACACTGTTTGGGCGGGGAGTAAGCTACCTCTCAGGAGATGGATATACGATACTTTTTATCTCTTTATGTAAAAATTCACTACAGTTCATAAATACAAAAAATATATTTCAATCAGAAGCATTTGTTCAAAATTCATGTTTATAAGAATCATTTAAATATTTTTTCACAAAGTAAAAATAAGTAAAAAAAACAACAACACAGTAAAAGTACGCACAATGTGGAACCGGTAACACAATTTTAAACCACATCAGAAAATCGCATTCACAGTTGCATCGGCAAGGAATTGCGTCTTCTTTGCTAGATTATGGGCGAACAAAAAACAAGCATTCGGAACAAACTAAACGCAATATCTAACATAAAAAAAAAATGCAAGATTTATACAGCAACGATGAAGTTTTCATGTGTGCATAATTGCAAACTGATGCAGTTCAGATATAATACAATTTCTATATATTAGGAATGGTATACACAGTGCATCACGAAAAAAACTTGATTAAGTGAGAGCATGTTCCTGAATTGCTTGGATCATAACTGGCTCAATGCGGCAACATTATTAGTGGCTAAAAATGTCTAAGTTGACGAAATTAATTAACAATTAGAGTTATCCTCAGTCAATTAAAAGTATTATAAATCATTCGGTACTGTTGTTGATGACAATGAAAACGGAAATTATCTAGATATATCCCGGAATAACATTAATAACAATCAGTTGAAAAATGTTCAACTATTATTATTCAGTGTAATTTCACCCCACTTAATTATACAACGGTCCTCGTTTGGTAATCAAGGACATTATTGTAGCAACCATTTTGACTGGAAATTTTAGTGGATATATGGTTCTCTTGCCTCTTACAGATTTAAATTTAATTTGAAAATGTTTATAATAAAAAAACTATAAATATTATTGTTAAAAATCAAGAATGATCTACGCTCTTTCAAGTATTATCAACTTACAACTTTGAAAATTAATAATTTCTTACAAGCTGAATGTAAAATTAATAAAAACAATATGTTTATTTGTGCTTAATAACAAATCAAAGAAAATTAGTATCAATTATTTTAAAATTTGGAAGTAACCCACATGGTTATTCTTTCACTGGAAATATTTCGTTTTTATTCTGTCCAGCAAAGAGTGGATTTGGATGGCGTGTAAACATTTTCAATTGAAAATACAGAGGAATCGTGATTTTTTATCTTTAAATTTCTATAGCTCAAGGGAATTTTCAGGCATCGCTTTGACTTTACACACATATTCCTCAAAATTGAACACTTTACAAAAGTCACCATTGCGACAAAGTCGAAACTCACACTGGCGAGATAGTACGGAGCTTTAAACCAGATTTTTTTACGAAACTCCCATTTTTTTGTATATATCTCGTTAATGACAAGAGCTGTAGAAAAAAAGTACATGACAAACTTGTAGGAAATGTTATTTTCTACAAAAAAGTTCCGAGATCAAAACCACCATCATAAATACTTCCCGAGATATTCGGCTTTTTGAGTAAGTTGTTATAGAATTTTCATAAATTGTAGGTAATAAAAAATATAATATATGAAAATTCCATGCAGCCATAATTAAATTTTCAAGCATATGGACCGAAATATGCGGTATAAAGTGAATCGGAAGTTGAAAAATATTTATTTTATTTATATTAGAAGTGTTGCCCCGATTTTAAGAAACTTTTTGCAACAATTGTAGTCCTATTTCACATTTGTGAACATACGATTAAATATATTACCTTGAGGGTACTATTTGTGCAAAGTTTGATACTAGCAAATTTATTGATGTTTGATTTGTATACTGTAAAGTGAAATAATGTTGTTTAAAAGTTTGGTTGAGTCTATCGATTGCTGGTTGCGATAATTCGATAATGTATTTTAAAAAACTAAAACCATCATTATTAGTGGAAAAGCTGAGATAAAAGATCTTGCAGAAAGAGATATTCTATTTGATGAAACAACGGAAAAGAACGACTTAATGGTAATGGGTGGCGCAAAAATAATCCTAATCAACGAGTTCTTTTTTCCGCAACTTGATGAATTGGGATTGGAAAACATGTGGTTCAAACATGATGGTACAGTGGTACACACTGCACGTGCGACAACCGATATACTGAGGGATGCATTTCCCAGGCGCCTAATCTCCCGTTTTGGCGATTTACACTGGCCAGCAAGATCGCTTGATTTGACCGCTTACGACTTCTTTTTGTGAGGTTGGTTTATATCAACAAGCCTCAGACTCTTGCAGCGCTTAAAGACAATATCCGTCAAGAATGTGAGGACTTATCGATGGAAGTTCTGGCCAAAGTGATGAAAAATGCCATAAAAATGGCTCAAATGACAATCAACTGTGGCGGCGACCATTTACATGACATCATATTCACGACTCCATGTAAACAGACTTAGAGGACCAAATAAAAATAATCTACAAACAAAATCAAAGTTTTTAATTTAAAAAAAAATTAAAGCCCAAAAACATCGGAAAGTTATTTTTGCGCCACCTTGTATATGGAAGAGAGCCGAAGATAATAGGAAGCGAGTCCAGGAGCTCAAAAACCAATTAACTTCTAAAGAGTTGGAATTAGGAGCTAGAGGAAATAGCCCAATTGCCAATAAAATGATAGACCTCATAGAGCAGGCAAAGAGAAAAGACCGGAAAAAATTCGATTTACAATTGCAGAAGCAAAAATAAATATAAATACTGGAGACGAAACTGAAATAAAATTTTAAGAAGACCGTCTCAAGAACTTATGGAGCTGCATGGAGAGAAATATTGACGAACAACATTAAAATACAGCAGGTCGTGTAATAATTGGGAAATTGACGATCTATCTCATAAAATCACCGACACTTTGCAAATGTTTAAAAAAAAAAAAGAAAAACGCAATTTAAAAAATGAGCTATGCGTAGAAGATGTTACCTCTGGTAAGCTGCGCATAAGAGATATAATCTTCGAAAAGAATCGCATATATTACATATCGAAGAAAGACAATCTGCGCGTAGAAGCTATACGTTTCGAGAAGCATTACGATGACATATCGAAGGAAGGCAAGCTGCGCGTAGAGGAAATTACTTTTGAGGGGCTATGCATACTTAATGATGTGAACAATAAATGTATTCTTTGAAAATTGAGTAGAATGGAAAAGCGGAGATAAAACATCTTGCAGAAAGAGAGTTGATGGCACAATGAAAGAGCACGACTTAATGTAATAATAAATAAGGTCTTTATTTTTTCCCCACCCTTGGTAAAAACTTAAAGATTTTTATTTAAGTTTAAAGTTTGATCATACAAATTAATCAGTTTTATATTATAAGTTAAACAATGAGAATAATTAAATTAAATTGTTTTTCTGTTTCTACCAGGCTTACTTCTTTTGTGTTGCTGAAGTTTAGATGGATGCTTATAAAGGTTGTAGAATTGCTAGTTGTGCTTTACTAATGTCCTTTCTTCGTTCAAAAATGTTCTCCGTAAATTTGAATAGTTACGTTGGTGTAAAACATTATAAATATACTATTTAGCGTTGCGGGATCGCCGTTGCAATTATGTAAAAAATGTATTCCAGGTCTCATTTCTTCTACGATTGAGATATGTTGATTGTTTGCTTCCGTGCAAACGAGTTTTTAGGAGATTGTATATAACAACATGAATCATGACATAAATTTGCTACATAATTATTCAGACATACTTCTAAGGAGCTATAATTTTTACAATCTTTTTTTATACCATAGTTTTTCATTTGGCAATTTAGACTTGTATTAAAATTGTTTTGATTAATTCTTAATATTGATGTGATTAATAAGAGGTATTATTGAACCACAAAAGAATAATGTATTTATTTAAAAAAAAAATGGCGGAAATGTATTGATTGATATTTTTTGTGGCTGTCAACTCAGTGTTTTTCGATATTAAAGTAGTTAAACAACTGTCAGAATGTAATTTTTCTTGGAAACGCGCTCTATCACGCACTTGATTCGGAGTAAACCAATGAAACTTTGGGACGATATTTTTGAATAATTTTTCAATCGATCAGAGCGAAATTTTTTTTCTTTTTTGAAAATTCTAGAGGTGTCTGACCCCTTAAGCTGCTCCGCTACAAAAACAACAGCCAAATTAAGAAATAGGTTAAAGTAAGTTTATTACTTTTAAATGTTACTTGCTAAGAGTAGATAAAAATGGTAATGGTAAAGAGTGAGTCTGTTAGATCAAATGTATGTGAGAATTGAACATCAAGAAACTAAGTTGTTTACTGATATCTTTCACTATTTAAAGTATATGACTTAAAATATATTGTATATTAAAATTCTTAAATACATAACAACATAAGAAAATATATAATTTTCTTGGAGGGACATTACTTAAATCAGAAAAAGTATCCTCAAATATAACTAGTTGAGACCTATTACTAGGTATTAAGTAACCCACAATTGTTGAAAACTAAGAGAGTCCGGCTTTTTCAAAAGAATTGAATGGTTTGCTTATCAAAAACTTTATTAAAATCTATGTTTATAACATTAGTATGCTTATTCTCCCTAAAACCCGTTGATAGGTTTCTTACAAATTCTAAAAAAATTATTTACTGTAGACAACCCTTACCTTTACAAAAACCGTGCTGAGGAGAAGAAATTCAAAATGTTTAGGTATTGCTGACAACTTTGCTATTCCCCTTTAGTTTTGAATCTTTTTCTTTATTGGCGTAGTCACCGCTTACGCGATTATAGCCGAGTTAATAACCGCGTGCCAGTCGTTTATTCTTTTCGCTACGTGGCGCCAATTAGATATTCCAAGTGAAGCCAGGTCCTTCTCCACTTGGTCTTTCCAACGGAGTGGAGGTCGTCCCTTCCTCTGCTTCCCCGGCGGGTACTGCGTCGAATGCTTTCAGAGCTGGAGTGTTTTCGTCCATCCGGAAAACATGATCTAGCCAGCGTAGCCGCTGTCTTTTAATCCGCTGAACTGTGTCAATGTCGTCGTACATCTCGTATAGCTCCTTTTCGTGCTGTCGAAAGCAGCTCTGAAATCGACGAAGAGGTGGTGAGTGTTGATTCTCCTTTCACGGGTCTTTTCCAAGATTTTGCGCATGGTGAATATCTGGTCAGTTTGTTGACGGTGGGTTTTAATCTTTCACACAATACTCTCGATAGAACCTTATATCCGATATTGAGCAGGCTTATCCCACGGTAGTTGGCGCAGATCGTGGGGTCTCCTTTTTTGAGGATTGGGCATAGCACACTTAATTTCCAATCGTTGGGCATGCTTTGGTCCGACCATATTTTACAAAGAAGCTGATGCATGCTCCTTATCAGTTCTTCGCCGCCGTGTTTGAATAGCTCGGTCGGCAATCCATCGGCCCCCGCCGCTTTGTTGTTTTTCAGGCGGGTAATCGCTATTCGAACATCTTCCTGGTCGGGCAATGGAACGTCTGCTCCATCGTCGTCGATTGGGACATCGGGTTCGCCTTCTCCTGGCGTTGTACGTTCACTGCCATTCAGCAGGCTGGAGAAGTGTTCCCTCCATAATGTTATGCTCTGGGCATCGGTGACTAGATCACCTTTGGGGGTAAGCCGCCGCATTTTTTCGTAGAATTTCCGAGCATTACCCCTGTCGGCCAGCTTGTCAAGCTCTTCGTACTCACGCATTTCGACCTCTTTCTTTTTCTGTCTGCAAATGCGTCTCGCTTCCCTCTTCAACTCTCGGTATCTA
>NW_017537140.1:125878-144818 GCF_001853355.1 Bactrocera latifrons
GTGCACACACATCTAAAACACTGGAGACGTGTCTTCCGTCTATCACAACATGATCGATCTGGTTGGTGGTTTTTCGATCCGGAGACAGCCAGGTAGATTGATGTATATTGTAGGGTGCATTCCCTCAATTCGTAGTCCTTTTGTCGTTTGCCATGATCGTCATCAAAAGTGGGGTCTCTCATCCGAGGCTGTTGTTGCGTTTTCATTGGGTTGGTTTTTTTTACGTGGCAGGTTCCAAACCAAGCGCACAACCCTATGCAGGGAATGTTTCGCCTTCTCACTTGAGCTCGCAAATAGGATACTTGGTAAAAGACCGGAAGTCGTGAGCTGCTTGAGTCACATGTAAAAGAATCGTTTCTGGCCACTCCCAAGTGAATGGCGATCAGAGAACTTTCCTCACTTGCCTGAACTTCTATTGCCGTTCACAGTAACGTGCTGGTCTCGATCATTAAAGGAAGAAGTACAGCGCAATGACACTGCCGACCCATAAGTTCTACCAAACCGTAATTATTTCGGGATGCAATAATGCGTACGTGCGCATTGCTGCCTGACCAATAACTCATATTGTGATAAACTATTGGGGTCTTCCTGATACGCTAGTGGCTGCAACATTCACAAGACTAAGGGCAAACATTTGTCTCACTGGCACGCTAACATTTTGTACTGTGGGTGTGGATTCAAATTTTTCCACAAGTGAGCGACTTGTTGATCGATTATGACGTTCATAAATTAGACGTAGCGCTCCTAAAGTTGAGACCACTGACTCCGAAATCCGGTAGCAAATTTTAATAATTTTTACTCGTTATTGGATTGTATATCTTTCCATGAGAAAATGGGAAACTTTAGTGAAGAGAAATGTCAAAAGAGCAATAAAAAATATGACGCCGTTTGCCTTACCGGTTAACTTTTGTAGCGTTCCTATTGAAAATCCCGTTACTTATATGTTTACTTAGCTACTCACTCTCACTCTCGCTCACTCTCTTAATCTTATTTTACATATTTTAAACTACCGTTATAGTTATCGAGAATTTACTGGAATAAGTCTTTTTGATATATGGAAGAAGGAAGAAAAATAAGGAAGAGTTATGTTATACTTCGCACACCGAAAAAGGCGTTTCATTTTACAAACGTAATTTTATATGTTTGGCACATTTTTTAAGTAAGCAATGGGAAATTAAATCTGGGCCATAATTAAATTATTTTAACATATTTAACTCATATAAGATGTCTACTTTAGAAATGGCGGGTGCATTAATTACAGAAATCGCATAGAACTTATGCTTATTCCGAAAATGTTTAAGAGAGCTTGAAGAGTAATTGGACTAAAAGAATTCAGCAATTGAAAGGTGATTTTTGTCCATTTCATCTCCATCTAAGTAATCCCCTCCCGCTGAAATACACTTATACCAACGAATTTTCCAGTTATCATAGCACTTGGGAAAAGTATCCGTTGTGATGGTCATCTATGTATTTGTAATTGTATGTAATATGAAAAAGTACATAGGGGTGTACTTCACTTCATCATATGCCTTAAAAATCCTGCCAACGCTCCTAGTCATCCTGAAAATTCCATAAGCCTTTAGACCATGCCAGAAATTTTGTCCACTTCGCTTATATTATGTGGTGGGAAAGAGACTCCGTCGACGAGTTCTGTCACTCACCCAAGTTGACGAACGTCTAGTCACAATCCGCATCAAAGGGAAGTTCCATAATATTTCGCTGATTTGCGCCCACGTCCCAATGGAGGAGAAATACGACAAAAGATGCCTTCTATGAGTGCTTGTAACGCACTTATGAGAGCAGCCCACGCCACGATGTCAAAATCGTGCTTGGCGACTTTAACGCTAGGGTGGGCAAGGAATGAATATATCGCACAATAGTCAGCAAATTCAGCCTCCACGAGGAAACATTCCTCAATGAGTTGAGGAAGATCGACTTCGCCGGGTTATCTGCAGTACTCGTTTCCAGCATAACAAAATGCTTCAAGCTACCTGGCAGTCCCCGGATCGAAAAGCCACCAACCAGATCGATCATGTTCTGATAGAATGTTGAATGTTCTATACGTGCCTATGCTCAGTGGTCTTAACATCCGGTACGATGAGGAGTACCGTTATGCAACGGAAAGAAAACGGACTACCTACTTCGCAACGTTACGATGGACCACAACACTTGCGTAATGAGATAGATACCGAGCGTTTAAGGAGGATGAGAGACGCATTTTCAGTCAGAAAAAGAGAGAGGCCGAAATTCGTGAGTATGAAGAGCTTGATAAGCTGGCCGATAGGGGTAATGCTCGAAAATTCTAAAAAAAAATGCTGCGACTAACAGAAGAATACTCTTGTACAACTTCAGAGCTGATCTGGTACCCGATGCATACTAAAATGATGGAGGGATGATTCTCCAGCCTTCTGTAAGGCAGTGAAAGCATAACTAAAGAAGAAGGCGAACCCGATTCCATAAATAAAAATAGATTAGATTGTTTACTATTATGAGGAAAACGACCGCTGCCACATCTTAAACACCGAATATGTAGGATTCTTAACGATTTCTCTTTGTTTGTTTTTTTGCGTGATTCTTTTTTCTACATTAATTATAAAAAAAATACTTTCTAACAATTTTTAAATTATAATTGAGTTGTGACAACTTTTTCCACATATTATACATTTTTCATATAGTATGTATATGTATAATATGTGATTTATATTTAATAAACACATATAATTAAAATTCTATGATAATATAGTATTATAAAATTTATATAATATCAAGTCAGGATGACTGAAGTACTTTAAAAAAAGAACAGTGGTCGAGCGAATATCCGGGGTGACTGAAGTACTTTCACGTAGTACACCTTTCTGCGAAAGGTATCTTTGACACTACGGTCGTTAACTTTAGCCTCCATGACGAAACATCCCCGACTGGGTTGAGGCTGATCGACTACGCTGGGGCCCGAAATATGGTTATCTGTAGTATTAGATTCTAGCATAAGGAGATTCATCAAGCTACCTGGCTGGCTCCGGATCGAATAACCACCAACCAGTTCGATCATGTTGTAATAGACGGAGGACACGTCTCCAGTGTTTTTGATGTGCGTGCGCTCCGAGGTCCTAACATCGACTCGGACCACAATCTTGTTGCAGCCAAGATTCGCATCCGCCTCTGTGCAGCAAAAAACGCATGCCATCAAACACACGGAAGATTCGACGTCGAGAAGCTGCAACCACAACAGACAGCCGAACGACTTTCTATTCGGCTTGCACTCCTGCTTTATGAGAGTGCTCGTCAACCACTCGGTATAAGGGAACTATGGGACGGCATTTCAAACTCCTTACGTACAGCCGCAACCGAAACCATTGGTTTTCGGAAAGTGCAAAAGAACAGCTGGTACGACGAGGAGTGCCGTGTCGCAGCGGAGAGAAAACAAGTTGCCTACCTCACAACGTTACGATCGACCAGACGTTCCATTGCCCGACCATGAAGAGTTCTAATAGCAATTACCCGCCTGAAAAAAAAAAACGGCGGTAACGGATGGATTGCCGGCCGAGCTATTCAAACACGGCGGCGGAGAACTGATAAGGAGCATGCATTAGCTTCTTTGTAGAGTTTCAGTATGCTCTCAATCCAGGAAAAAGGAGACCCCACAATCTGCGCCAACTACTGTGGGATAAGTGTCTTAAACATCGCATATAAGGTTCTATCTAGCGTATTGTGTGAAAGATAAATCTCCACGTCAACAAACTAATTGCACCTAATCAGTGTGGCGTTAGACCCGGAAAATCAACAACCGACCATATATTCACCATGCGCCAAATCTTGGAAAGACCCGTTCACTGCTAAGCTAAGATATATAACAAATCACCACACATTCTTCTTCTTTATTGGCGTAGACACCGCTTACGCGATTATAGTCGAGTTAACAACAGCGCGCCAGTCGTTTCCTCTTTTCGCAACGTGGCGGCATTTGGAGATTACAAGCGAAGCCAGGTCCTTCTGCAGCTGGTCTTTCCAACGGACTGGAGGTTCCTCTTCCTCTGCTTCCCCCGGTGGGTATTGCGTCGAATACTTTCAGAGCTGAAGTGTTCCATAGAATTCGATATTCACCGTGGCCAACGCGCAAAGGGCAATAAATCTTTCGTAGAACCTGTCTCCCTAAATCTCGTTACGACGACTCATCAGATGTTGTCATCGCCCATGCCTCTGCACCATATAGCAGGACGCGAAAAAGAGTGCCTCATAGAGTTCTGTTTTTGTTCGTCTGGAGAGGACTTTACTTCTCAATTGCCTACTCAGTCCGAAGTAGTACCTATTGACAAGAGTTATCCTGAGTTGGATTTCTAGGCTGACATTATTGGTGATGTTTACGCTGGTTCCAAGATAGACGAAATTATCTACGACTTCGAAGTTATGACTGTGAACAGTGACGCGACTACGATGACTGTTTGTTTGATGACAGGAGATATTCCGTCTTGCCATCGTTCACCATCAGACCCATATGCTTTGCTTCCTTATCCAGTCTGGAGAAAGCAGAACTAACGGCGCGGATGTAGAGGCCAATGAAGTTAATATCGTTAGCATACGCCAGGAGCTGTACACTCTTATAGAATATTCTACCTGCTCGAAAAAGCTCTGCATCTCTAATTATTTTCTGCAGAGCAGATTGAGGAAGTCGCAAGTTAAGGTGTCGCCTTGTTTGATACCTTGTTTGGTGTCGAACGGCTCGGAGAGGTCCTACCCGATCATGACGGAGCTTTTGGTGTTGCTCAATGTCGAATTACACAGCCGAATTAGTTTTGCGGGGATATCAAATTCAGACATTGCGGCATAAAGGCAGGTCCTTTCCGTGCTATCAAGAGTAGCTTTGAACTCGACGAAGAGGTGGTGTATTGCGATTCTCTTTTCACGGGTCTTTTCCAAGATTTGGCACATGCTGAATATCTGGTCGGTGATTAATTTTCCAGGTCTAAAACTACACTTATAAGGTCCAATCAGTTTGTTGATGTTGGGCCTGTTTTCGTCCGACCATATTTTAAAAAGAAGCTGCTCTTTATCAGTTCTTCACCGCCGTGTTTGAATAGCTCGGCCGGTAATATATCAGATATAAGCCGCTTAAAGAATTAGATGATATTTTGCAACAAGGTACAACCTGTGGCTTGGTTCATACGAGAAAAAATTTTCTCCAATGGAGCTGACTTTATTTTCATACTACCCCGTGTCATCTATGGATACTGAACGATGTTTCCCCGCATATGCCAAAAACGAAAATCTTTTGAATTTGAGAATTTAAAACAAAATTTAATAGTTTACTGTAATCGTAATTGTAATCGTAATAAGAACGGTTTATTTGAGTGTACATTGTAAAATAAAATGTTCAATAAGTTTTTTCGTTTAATACACAAATACACTTTATTACTCAGTTCAGGGAGATGAATATCCTTGCTCCAACGATTCTTCTATCTCTGGATCCCAACGTGCTTTCACTTAGGCCCAAGTGAGAATCCAGAAGGTCTGCAAAATTCGTTTCAACAGCCGTTTGACCTTTTCATTTGATAAAAAACGCTTACCACGCATAACATTTTTGAATTCTGGAAGCAAGTGGAAGTCGGTTGGGGAAAAAGTTAGTGAATACGGTGGATGATACAACAATTCGAACTTTAATTCATGGATTTTATGCATTGTCAAAATGCTCTTGTGCATATTCCTGATGAAAAAGTATTTTTTTCTCCTGCAAACCGAGTATTTTTCATGTTTTTTTCCTTCAACCATCCATAAGTTTCCGATAATATTCAGAATTAATTGTTTTACCAGTTTGCAAGTAATCCACCAACATTTTTCTGAGGTCTCAAAAACCTGATACCATTACTTTCTTGGCCTATTTCCGGACACGAATTCGGTTTGAAGCCAAACAACCAGGTTCAGACCACTCTTTAGCTTTTTATTTTGATTCAGGATCATGGTGATAGACCCAAGTCTCATCCATAGTGATGAATCGACGCATAATAAAATCTACTATATCTCTTTTGAAACGCTCCAAATGTTGCTGAGAAAGTCGCATTCGAATGTGTTTTTGTTCCATTGTTAGCGAATGCAGCACATTGTGCACACTGCATTTTAAAAAATATGATTCTAACTATCGAATGAGATGTGTAGGACTTCTACTAAATCTCTTTCAGTCAATCGACGATCTTCCGAAACCATATTCTGTATTTTGGCTATGATTTCTGGTGTTGATGCGCGTTTTGGCCGTCCTTCACGTGGATTCTCTTCAAGGCTTGTACGACCACGTTTAAGTTCAGCAACACATTTTTGTACTGTTCTAATTGTAGGTGAATAATCATTATACACTTTTAACATTCGTTCGTGAGTTTCTTTTGGTGCTACACCTTCTAAAAATAACAATTTTATCAAAGCACGATATTAATTTTTTTCCATTGTAAAAATATTGTGACACGTTGACACTAAATGGCTTGTAAAAAAGGAATTAATTTACAAATTG
Organism: Bactrocera latifrons; assembly: GCF_001853355.1. Classification (NCBI taxonomy): domain Eukaryota; kingdom Metazoa; phylum Arthropoda; class Insecta; order Diptera; family Tephritidae; genus Bactrocera; species Bactrocera latifrons. The sequence goes on from NW_017537140.1 coordinate 132,372, forward strand.
AAATAACACTTTACATACATTCATATGAAGATTGTACCAACAACACACAAAAAAAAAAAAATTTGGTCTAGTAGCAACGCCCTCTCTTATCAAACAACAAAACTTATTGACTAACAATCCATTCAAATTAATTTTTGAAGGTGTACTTTATTTAGTAAAACGGCACTTATGAGTGATAATTGTAACCATTAAAGGTTGAAGTAGTGTCGTTTCAATAGTAGAGAGAGCGCAAATGGGTTTAATGATATAATGAAAAAACATGAATGAAAATTGAATAAAAATGTCAAAAATGAGCCTGCAAAGCGATCTAAAGTGATCTAAAGCAAATGTTTTCATTATCCGAAAAATCACTTTAACATTTTTTAACTTTTAATTACTTTATAATTATATATTTCAACTTAATTAATATATACACCCTGTCAAAAAAGTATCAGGAATTCTTCATTTCCCTTATATGGAAGAAAGGTAAATGTATTTTTCATATTTTGATAAAACTGTCCTTAATTATGGTGCCAAGTCGATCTGTCAACCAGTGTGTTTACAGCAGCTGTTTATGTCAGTTGACCTCAGTAGTGTTTGTCGAATTTTAAAATTTACATAAACGTATTTGTGTTAAATTTTGGCCAAACACTCAACAAAGATCATTGAGCAAGCACCGCATTCACCTGATATGGCCCCTGTGAGTTTTACCTTTCTCCACTTTGAAATATCCACTGCGCGTAGCACGCTTTGACTCACTTGAAGACATCAAAACAAATACGACACGAGAGCTGAAGGCCATCCCGGAAAGTGCTTATAAAAATGTTTTGACGATTGGAGAAGCGTTGGACCATGTGTATCGCTTCAAATGGATGTTGAGCCGATAAATAAATTTTAATGATGATTGAAAAAGTTTCATTTTATTTATAAATTCCCGATACCTTTCTGACAGGGGTACGTACAATGTCATCTATAATAGTTTGACAACTAAAATGAAAATGCCACTATGGGTAAAAATAGTAAGACTTTGTTCATAATTTTAAAATCTTTCATTTATTCGTCAAAATCTATTTGAGGGGGAACCCAATCAACGTTTTATCCAATCCTCGAAACAGCTTTTAAAGTCAATTTCCGGAATAGCCTTCAATGCGCGTAGCGATTCGCGTTTAATGTCTTCAATTGACTCGAAACGGTTTCCCCGGAGTGGTGGTTTGACTTTGCGGAATAGAAGTCACACCGAGGCGATATACGGTGATTGCGGAACGATACTGATTGAAAATTAGTCGAAAACCTCAATATTATCGTATGCGAAAACCAAGAACTGTTGGCCCATAATTTCAGACTCTTTTTACGAATAGATTCGTGCAAACGACGTATAATACACTACACTAGTATTCCGACAGTTTGGACAGTCGGACTTTTACTTTTATCTTGCTTTCCAGACGTTCTTCTGATACTTCGGTACACCTTTTCCAGAATATTCGGCCGATTTACCGCTTGTTTCCGGGTCGTAAATGTAGATCTTATCGCTAGTAATGCGTGTCACGAGATCATGGTAGTCGAAAAAAATTGTTTCACAGAGCTGATTTTCGAAAAAAGTGATTTTTGAAGCAATCATGCTGTCACTTTCCTTAGGCACAAATAATCTTTTCAAATTGTTTTTAGTGATTCTTCCGATACTCAAACGATGTCTGTAGATCTCTGATTGTTATCCGTCGATTTTCAAGTAGCAATTTCTTTATTTTATTGACATCATCGCGTTTCTACCCTCTTTGAAAAATTTGTACCAATCAAAACCACACAATTATCAGTGAACCAAAAATGTTTGAGTCACAGCTTACTCAAGTGTAGTACAGAAATCATCGAAGCCGGCACAGAAGTTTGGAAAATACAACAGCTGTCGTTAATTAGTAAAGGAAAAAGAGATCCAGAAATCCTTTCAGCATACTGGCGTCTCTTGCACAACTAAGCTGCTCGAAATATTGTTGAAACCAAGGGTAGATTAAGCAATCACGAGGGCAGGCGGCTTTTCACCTAAACAGTACGTTTTAATGTCGGATAAGTCAACACGGTAGGGACAATTGAGAATGTCGTAAGGAGTGTGGAGTTTTTTACATTGCCATTGACGAACAGAACGCCTTCAACCGCGTTTGATGGGAAAACTTGGCCGAAGCATTAGAAGAAAACTTTGAAATACTTACATATCTTTGCTTAAAGATGGGTACCACGAAGCTTAAAGGTCTCGTTAGATGCTACGTTGAGATCAACTCTTGGCTCAGACGTCTGGATCCTTAGTTCCAGCATATTAAGCCTTGATTTGATCGACTTACACAATGCCGTGCGAGGTTTTAAATTTGCCACTAAAAACCTAACTGATATTGCTAACAAAGGAGGATATTCCGACTATAATAGTTATGAAAATAATAACAGGACAAAAACAACCTGTGTGAAAAATTAGACTCCGGGCTTGATTACTTGGCACAAATTTAACACCGTATCTAAAATAATTTTCCGACCTAGCAAATTGATGGCCAATGTCGGAGGACCGAAACAGGAAAAACGGAAGCGTTTAATGTGGATAACACTGAATGCACTTTTGCAGAGCTTCAGCTCCAGCTCTCTCTGCCCACAAAGAATAGTAATGAGCACCTTATTGAGGAATAAGCTGCTCTAAGGGTAGTACCGACTGCATGATGTTCTCGGTCGTAGCTGTGTCTGAAATAAGCGGAAGCACGCCCATCGAATTACTAGCATTTGAACGAAAGAAAATGTGGGTGAGAAACAACAATCAAGTGTTACAACCGCAAAGAAGGAAATTGAGGACAATACCTTGGAACAACGGCAATCACTGGAAGGAGGGACAGTAGACGTTTGGCCCGGCTAATAAGAAACTTAAAAGAATGGGCTAAAAGGATACATGATGACATGAAATTATGTTACTGTGATGTTATCCCGGCAAAATCATATCAAAGATATGTATATTTTTATAAAATGAGAAAAGTCGAAAAACCGTACTGTCTTGTTATAGGCTGGTATAAACGAGGATAAAGCTGTAATACCGAAATAGACTGCCCACTTTGGTTGGCCCCTAGTTGCGACAACATCACGGCTATCATGCTTCAAAACAAACTAAACTGAAAGAACATGAAACATTACATAGAACACGTATTGCGAATATTTAATGCCAGCACGATGTATTGCGAAAGGGGTTCCACGGTGGGTGACGCCCCCAAGAGGAGAATTCTTTAGTGACCTGCAAGTGGCAGATAATTTTGCTGTGAGGACACAATGATGATGGAAAAGAAGCATTTTTCTCAACCAGAAAAGTATAACCGCTCAGTTAACTCAAATCAATCAGTTTATCTTTAAACGCGTTTTAACAAATGCACTAGCAAAAAATCAAATTTTGAGTACAATAATTATAATAATTTTTTGTTAATGAAGATTTAAAATTTTTAAACAATGTATACAGTGATTTGTATTGTATAACAAAATCGCCTATTTTAGGCTATTACACTAGGTGTACCCCTTAATTTAATTGAATTTTTCTCTCCGCTATGCATTTTTAACAAATGTATACACTGATTTGTATTATATACCAAAATCACCTATTTTAGGCTGTTACACTAGGTGTACCCCTTAATTTAATTGATTTTTTTTTTCAGATATGCCTAAAACTATGCAATGTTTTATCGGATGTTGATAGCAGCTGATATCATACGGTTTGTGTGTCCAAACAATAGATTACTGAAACGTTGCTTATGAGATTCATAAATGAAAAACTTACGCAATTCGATTATCAAGATGAGCGTGGCGTCGATAAGCGATATTATCGATCAGCAGTCACTCACCAGTCAGCTAGTCGACGAGAGCGGTCTGATAACCCCCACTGCATCTTCAACGTCTGCACGGCGTGTGTTGTCCGATGTTGGCGTGAGCGTCGATCACGCATCATTGTCGCAAAATTCAGCGCTAGTAGATGGGCATCGCACGCCGTCATCTTCAACGACTTCAGCTCCCTCTGCCCATAATGTCATCATAGACGATCATAATGTGGTTGCACATACAGTGGTAACAACCAGTGATGGAACGATCACAGACGTAGAAGGTGCTGGCCCCGTCGTAATGGTACGCACAATTATTGATGGCCTTAGACATAGTCCGGTACATTCGACATTTCAAACGTCAACAACTGTTTCTGCTCAAAGTCAACATGAACAACACTTGAATAGGCAGCATTTAGACAATCATCATCATCCTTTATATCAGCACCAACAGCATCATCAGCTTGTGACATCGCATCATCAGCAGCTGTTACAAATTGCAAATGGACATCAAAATCTCCAAGGTCAGCATCACAGCCAGCAAAATCAAAAAGATCGTTTACATGATGGCAGCCCTGTGAACTTTGTAGGCTCCGATGTTACTCTTGATGAATTGTCAGTTTGTTCTTCGCCAAACTCTGGCACTGTAACAAGCATTATTGATATTAAACAGGAGGACAAAGTGGTTGTAATAGAGGAGCATGACGAAGGCAGTAAGAAGATTGGTAAGCAAAGAGATGAAAATCATGGTAGCGACCGTAGAACCTTAGATGTATCTCACATTCATGTTGACGTCGGTGTGGGTGGAATCGATGATCTTTCAACGGACGCAGTGGAGGTGACATTAAATCAACATCACCACCAACATGTTCAATTACATCAACAGCAATTGCTGCACCATCACTATGTGAGTGCTGGAGGTAGTAAAAATGGGAGCAATTCGATGTCGCAGAATTCCCATGAGAGTTTACATGATCGTCAGCAGTCACATCATTGTCATCAGGTTGGCGTGTCAAATAACAACTATAGAAATACGCTTTCTGCACCACAGACAAGTGATCATCAAGCATCGCATCATGAAACTTTGACAGTAATTGTGCAACAACATGAAGATTCCCGCGACTCGGCTTCTCACATGCTTAGTCCAGAGCTAGGTGCTGTAGACGAAAACTCTCTACAACCGACTTCTTATCAAACTTTGACATCGGTGAATGAGCGCATTTCTCCGCCCAGCTTTAGCCCAACATCTTCATATGCGACATTGACACCATTGCAACCATTACCACCTATATCAACAATGTCGGATAAGTTTGCTTACGGTGGCCATATAAATGGCGTCGGTGGTAATTGTGTTGGAGGTGGTGCTGGTAGTAATAGCAATTCCTCATCGAGTGGGGTTGGGCCATTTGCAGTAATGCCGCATCAGGGCAGTCTGGGTGGTCTTTGTTTAAGCAGCCTTAGTGGAGTACAATCGCCATATTCTTCTTATGATAAGCTACCATCAATAGGTATGTCAATGTCACCACCACACAATTATGGTGCCTCACCATCGCATACTTTATCGGGCATGGTGGTAGCGTGTGAATTACATACTGCATCGCCAAGCCCATGTGGTGCTCTCTCTCCACAATCTGTATATAGCCATTCTACTGAATTACACTCTCCTACGCTGTCGTCTACCTGTAAAACAACTACCGATGGCATTATCGCTAACAATGTCTGCGGTAACACCAATCTTACTACTGGGACAAAATCTCTTCATGTTAGCCAGTCTGATTCACAAAATCATGTTATATGTCTTTCCCAACCTGTAACTATTGGAAATGGAACGGTGGTTGAGGAAAATCTTGTTGTAACGAGTTACGAATCACCATACAGGATACATCAGCGGGATCTCTTGGTGACTTCAACACCATCGTCCTCCTCCACATCCGGTGAACGAAGTTCCCATTTGCAATTACAGCACAGCCCTATTTTGAGTCCACATTCCGTGTCAGCTGGTTCAGTATCATTAAATTCTCCTGGAAGCTGTAGTATGATCAATCAACCTGTCGTAACATTGCCGCCCATAAATGGAGCAATGGCAACTTTATCCGCTGCTTCGCTAGGCGGTGGAGATATTCCTGACATTACTGTACAAGATGCTGTTGCAGTATCGCTTACACCATCGCCTCCGCCAAACGATATGATGGGAACAGCTACAACTCTTTTAACCATCCATCAACCCATGGGTCATGCGCATTCACAACAGCAACATTTAGTCACTGTAACATCACAACAGCACCACATTGGCAAACAGTCACATCCTGTAACCAGCGACTGCAACTTAAATGTTAGCAGCAATAGCTTACGTCTCTCCAGTGTAATGGGTGGACAAAATTTGCTTAGCAACAACAATACTTTGTGCAATATGGGACAGCCGCAGCGCCAACTTTCTCAACAGCATTCTCAAAGTGATCAACAACAACAGCACTTACAAGTTAATATCCAACATTTAACAACTAGTAATAATGGCAGTAACAGTTCGAGTGGATCTAGTGGTTGCAATACAACAGGTGGCGGTGGCAGTACGTGTAGTAGCAGTGGGGGAGCAAGCGGCAGTGCTGGCATTGAAAGTGGAGGAAGTGGTGCTCTCGCCAGCAGTGCCGATATGGAGGAAATCAATACTAAAGAGCTGGCCCAGCGCATATCTGCAGAATTGAAACGATATAGTATTCCGCAGGCAATATTTGCACAGCGCGTGCTTTGTCGTTCGCAAGGTACACTCTCCGATCTCCTGCGTAACCCTAAGCCTTGGTCAAAACTCAAGTCCGGCCGCGAGACTTTCCGACGTATGTTCAAATGGTTACAAGAACCAGAGTTTCAACGAATGTCAGCCCTACGGATGGCAGCAGCACAGATACCCCAACGCAGCAGCACCAGCAATAATAGCGGCCAAGTGAGCAATTCAACTAGTGTTGGTACAAACAATGTTATCGTTTCAAATATATCCAATTGTGGTAAATACAAATGAGCCATCGTATTTCTTAGTTTGTTTATTAACTTTGCCTTTAACATTACAGGTAATGTTAGCGGAAATGGAGTGTGCCGTCGTAAAGAAGAGCCTCATATAGATCATATGCCCCAACCAAAGAAGCCGAGACTTGTATTTACTGATCTGCAGAGACGAACACTTCAAGCAATATTTAAAGTGAGTTTACACTTTTTACATTTGGATTTTTGTGTGTTTATGTTATTGTGAATTTATTCCAGGAAACAAAGAGGCCTTCGAAAGAGATGCAAGTTACAATTGCTCGTCAATTGGGATTAGAACCGACCACGGTAGGGAATTTCTTTATGAATGCACGTCGTCGTTCTATGGATAAATGGCGCGATGATGATTCAATAAGTTTAGGCATGCATCGTTATAATATCAGTGGCAACGGAAATAATCGTTTAAGTAATAATAATAGCAATAATAATCACCGCAACCAATATCAGCATTCACATCAACATCATCAATCGCATTCACTAGATTTAGATGATGATGCTGATATGGACTTGGACTTGGGCCATGATGATTTCGACCTAGAAGGTGAACACGATAATGATCCAGCTAATCACGATATGTTGTGACACCATACAGAGAAGATAATCAAAGAAGAACCGCAACGACATCATCGACAGCAAGGGAAAAAAAATCAGCCCATACAGCAGAAACAGCCAAACAAAATAAAACAGCAGCTGAAGAAATTTAAAAACAGAAGCCATCAGCAAATACTTAACAAAAACACGTACATAAGCGATATGCCATCATTGCAACATTCACACGACTTGCGTTACAAACGTTATGAGCGTATGCATGCAAGGACGGGTAGAATATCCACTTCAGTTCCGTCCTTTAACTCTGCGGTATCAGTAGTACCTTCCGCTGAAATTATTTTGATCAATAAGAATTTGAATAATCTTAGGACCCAAAGTAAACCATGCATAACGAATAGAACTACAGCAGCTATTGTTGTCGAAGATATGTGCGGCATTGAATCGGAAAACACCACCGTTGTTTTAGAGACCAATTTAAGTAATTCTTTAGTACGTAATGATGCATTGAATGAGTCCCTGTCAAATTGGGAGTCGAAGAGCCAAGCTGATGAAAATAAAGCAATTGGCTTTAAACCGAAATACGCTTATAGAGAACGCAACAATAATGTGCAAAACAGTCAACCTAGGGAAACTCCAAATAGTTTCGACAATAATTGTAGTGACGGTAAGAAACGATTGAGCTTTAAATCTGAAAATTTCTTAAGGCATATTGACACCGAAGAGAGCTACTCAGAAAGAAATGGCATCAATATTGTTCAAAGTACTATCATCGAGGATTCCGATTTTCGGAATGCAACGCAATTCATGACAACGGACTTAGTCGAACATTCAATAAATAGTAGTAGTATCGATCAATTTCTTTTACCATCGGGAGGCGATTCAGATTGCAGTAATCTGGCAAAGCACCTTGCAGTTGCTGTTAGAGGTTGTGATGATAACAGACATGAAGGAAATGCTAACAACTTCAGTGCTGCCGAAATCCATAACGCTAATGACTTCGAAGGAAGTGGGAATGAAAACGTCAATGGTAATGCGGTCGTTCAGAGCATTGTGAACAAAGTACTAACCGAATTTGTCCTTGAAAATGACGTTTCAGGTGATATACTCATAAGTAGTTGTAACTCGGAGATAGCTGAGCACATTGAAAGAGACACTGTTGGGTGCTGTATTCTTAACACAAATGAGAAAATACAAAATTTGGTAGAAAAAGCTGTAATATCATACGATCAAGAATTTCAGCTGGCACATAATTCAGATGTGGACACTGATTATAGCCAATCGATGTCGAAAAACTCGGTAAAATGTAATCAAGGGAGTGATTATTCACCAATTGCTGAGCGTAACGTGCATGAGGTTGATGACGAAACCATTATATCTGCACATAGTGTGCTAGAATCTGCTGACCAACAAACAATCGCGGAGATATCGAGTAGTAATGGTATTTGTGTTGAATACAAACTGATGCCAAAATATATGGTATATATGGAGTCAAAGCAGTCACTAAGTCCAAATCAACAGCAGCAACATCAAAAGCTGGCCTCGTCGCAACGTATAATTAAGACGAATGCTGAAAATGCTGGCCACGCTTTGTATAATGTTCTCAACAATGGCATTGATGTAAAACATGTGCAGAAATTCGAAAGCATAAGTGGCTTCGATGATTCGTTGATACATTAAAGGACGCAACGCGGGCAATTACATTCGCTACGAAACAACAAGTTAAGCGATAATGAAAACAGCATGGGAACAGGTATACCGATTTGTGTGAGCAACATAAATATGAGCGATTAAGGGCCGAATTCACAGTTATTAGTTAATCATTGGCATTTTCATTGGGGTGGTTTTTTTACGTGGCGGGTCCCAAACCCAGCGCACAACCCTACGCAGGGAATGTTTCGCCTTCTCACTTTAGCTCACCTTCAAACGGATGTTCTTAGGCTACCCAGAGGATAATTGGTCAAGGACCGGAAGTCGTGAGCTGCTTGAGTCATATGTAAAAGAATCGTTTCTGGCCACTCCCACGTGAATGGCGATCAGAAAACTTTCCTCACTTGCGTGAACTTCGACACATGACTCCATCCTCCAGCGAAAAAAAGAAACGACTGGCGCGCTGTTGTTAACTCGGCTATAATCGCGTAAGCGGTGTCTACGCCAATCAAGAAGAAGAAGAAGTTAATCATTGGTAAACTAAAATGTTAATTATTGGTTAACTAGTACTTATTACGTGTGTATATTCATTTCGCAGAAGTGCAATATGATGTCATACTACCCCGACAACTTTTGATACTGTGGTTTGTGAAAAATAGAAAAAAGTTTCGACTAGGGCTATGTACATATATATATAAATGATTATAATAACGAGACGAGCTGAAATCAAGTTGTTTGTCTGTCTGTGGGCCGTCCGTCCATACAAGCTGTAACTTGAGTAAAAATGAAGATATCTTGATGAACATGGTACAACTTTGGTATTGTAGGTGGACGTAAACGGATTACAAAAACGTCATTAATCGAAAAGGTATACATTGCCATAATTAAGCCGTAAATTAAGATGAACTCAAATTTGGCACAACACATCACATAAGGAGGATAGGTGTCCCTCCTTTGGTTTGAAATTTTTTTAAAGTGGGCTGTAAAGCTGTATCGCCCAAATTTATACAGTACAAATTTTTTACCCTCTTTACGATAGTGTGAAAATAGGCAAAATTTGATGATAATACTGATCACTCCCTCTATAACAGTTTTATTAAAAACGACTAAATATAAAGTAAATCAATAACTAAATGAATGAGACACATTAAATTTTATATTTAATATGGCATCTTGAGGCCTATTGGACCGAATATAAGGTAACCAGTGCCTATAATTGACTTTTTTTCTGAAAATATCGGTCCAGATGTGATTTAATTTCTTAGAGATATAGTATGTTTGAATGTTGACTGCCATGTTAATAGTATGTAGTATTAGCTAAAATAGATAAAATCGATTGATATATTCCTATCTCCGATCATTGCCGGATATGATCCTTGCAAGTTGCAAGAGTAGGTTGCACCCGAACTTGGCGCTTTCTTACTTGTTTTTTTTAAAATAAATTTAAAAAAAATTGACATATTTTAAATGAAACACTCTTGTGAAACTTCAATTTTATGGAGTAACGCAGAGTTTTCAGTTTCAGCCAAATTATCATAAGACATATTACATCTATGAATGAAAATAGGCAAAATCGGATGATAACGCTACTCATTACCTCTATAACAGTGTTACTAAAAACTACTAAAAACAACTTAAATGAATAACTAAATGAATGAGACGCATTAAATTATATATGTACATACTTGATACGGTATCTCGAGGCCTATTCGACCGAATATGAGAAAACCAGTGCCTATAATTGACTTTTTTTGAAAATATCGGTGTGTGTGTGATATATAATTTAATTTCTGAGAGATTTAGTATGTCTGAATGTTGGCTGTCATGTTAATAGTATGTAGTATTAGCTAAAATAGATAAAATCGTTTGATATATTCCTATCTTTGATCATTCCCGGATGTGATCCTTGCAAGTTGCAAGAGTATAAAATATGGGTTGCACCCGAACTTAGCCCTTTCTTACTTGTTTTTTTTTTTATTAAATTAAAAAAAAAATTAACATATCTTCAATTAAACACTCTACAGAAACTTCAATTTTATGGAGACGCAAAATTTTCAGTTTTAGTTAAATAATCATAAGACATATTACATCTTACTATCCGATATTAAGATTTAGGTGTTTCTTCTGATCAACAGTTGAATATTTGTTTTTATAGTATGGGGGAAGAATCGTAAGCCGCAGTGAGGAACTTTAATTCGCTAAAACTCACCTAATCCGAACTCAAGATTCTTTCATGGAACTTCTGGATAAAGTATTACCTCGTGTGAGTGACAAGACATTTTATGTCTCCTCTGACGGACAGCTAATCTGATGAAAGGGCCTTAATTTTGTCATTATTAAAGCTGAAACTTTGCTGATAGCGTTTCATTTCCCATTGAACTGACACATGAGTGTCGACAAATTTTTGACGTGAAAGCGCCACTAAGAGTAGTATCAGCCTGCGGTTTCACTTCAGTATCGTCAGTTGATATAATATGGAAAGCACTCATTAGTCGTATTGCAGAAAACTGTTACACTATGTTTATTATTTCGCTTACAATATTACGAAGCTCATAACTTTTGCGATTCGAAATTTTCGGCTGAACGCATATAGCCTATGTTTACCATCATTCTTAAAAAAACGTTATAGACTTTTTTTTTTCATGGTGTCTCCCCAGTTACTCCTTGAATTTAAATCTTGTGGCTGCGAAGTAATCTTGCTTTCTGCCATGGTGAGCCATATGCATTTTTTCACCGTCCTCGTAACTTACCACAATGCTTAACTTACCACATATGTCATCCTTGGCGTTCTAAATATACGCCGAACGATAATGGGAATTAAGTATGCTCATAATTTCTGTTCAATGTTATTTAATGCTGCAGACATTCACTATGCCTCTTGAGCATATTTTTCTCCAAGTACAACTAAGGTTCCAGAATAGTTCCACAAACTTTGACATAATACTAGTTATGCCCTGAATCTACCCTAGATTTACTTTGCCACGAAGATTGCAACATCCAGTGAAAACGTCGAAGACCTTATAAAATTTATGCAGTCGTTGTACGGAAATTTTTTGAATTCGACGAGATTAGTATGGATTATTTTCGAATGCAATGATAGTTCGAAGAATTTCTTCAGACCAAAGTACTACAGACCGATCGGAATCAGGATAGATATCTTCATATGCTCTTTTATGCTATAAGAGAATGCACCTGTGAAAGGAATTATAGCTCCGGTGCAGCCAAAGTGAGCTTTTTTCTTGTTTGTTAGATACAACTTAATATTTGTTGTAAGAAATTCAATATATATATGTACATATATATGTATATATATTGGGGTGTTTTTTTGAATTATTTTTTTTTTTCAGTTCCGTCACAAAATTTCCTTGGAAATACCCTAAAACAAAAATCCCTGACAATTTTAGCCCTTAATATT
>NW_017537140.1:145546-160153 GCF_001853355.1 Bactrocera latifrons
TTTAGCACGCATTAGGAGATAATAAATAATTATATGTACATGCAAGGGGCGCTCGTAGCAGAGTTGCTTGGAAGGCATTATTACGTCAGGCTGAAGTCGAATAGGGTTGACAAGGCTTTCTGAAGAAACAAGAGGAAACTTGCAAAGCAGTTACAACAACAGGACAAGTGCAGTTCGACGGCTAAAAGGCGAAATTTTAATAGTATGCAGCAAAGCTTGCTTTTAGTGCAATTTTTTATAAGCGAATACTCTTGTATGTGCATATGTATATACATATGCATATTGAAATTGATATATACATTGTATTTAGGTGCAGACAATGCTTCTAAATTGTGAGTTTGTATGTGTATATGAGAACATAATTGTAAACTAAAGGGCAGTTGATGCGATTTTTCTTTTATACAAATACATGCATACATATGTACTTAATAAATAATTGACTTCTTCTAAAACATATACATAAGCAAATTTATAAACAAGCTTACAAAATGTATTTATACAGAAAAGTTTTTATTGAAAACACATACATATATGTAGTCATAATGCAAAACTATCTAAAAATGATTCATATGAATCATAAAAACAGGAGTAGTATTAACAACTTAATAAATAAAATTAGAGAAATGCAACATATTTAAAGAATCTAACATAGGACATGTTCAGCGAAAATTAAGCGAAATTAAAACAAATTAATATAGAATATATATATAGAATGAAGGCATTCGAATAATAATAGCTAATAAGGTGTACAACCAATTCAAAACAAAAGATTACATATATATTTAAGAAACATAACATAGGACATGATATAAAAACCGAAATTAAAACAAATATATTTGCCGCTGGATGAAGGCATTCGAATAATAATAAATAATAAGGTATACAACAAATCCAAGGAAAAAACTATTTAACTAAATTGATGGAATTTTAAGCTAGTCAAATTCAAAAATCGTCTGTGCAAGAATGCATTAAAATAAAAGACAACTTGCTAAATTCATAGGTTAAGTTATATTTGTATGTGTATATGCAATGAATGAAATATAGTGAATTTTCTGTTAGCGCACAGTGCACTATGTTAAAACACATTCGGTAATTATTTTATTAAGCAGCTATAGTGAAATCATACATACTGTACATACATTTTACATTCTTGTATATACACGAATATTCGTAATATTTTCACATAAAGAGGAAGTGAAAATACGACCTATCCTAGTTATATGAACGGCCACTTGCTGCGATGTAAAACGGATGATCAGTAAATAAATGATGAAAGCACAAAATCATTCAGCACGAAAACCATTGAATAGAGAAGATAAATAACAAAAATGGAGAAAAAATAATTTACGGCCTATATGAGTTAGGGAAGAGAAATGGGATGAATGTGGTTAAATATGTATACCAGGGTATATTAAGTTTTTCAAGAAGTTTGTAACACCCTGAACAAACCGTTGGAGACCTTATAAGGTATATATATAAATGATCAGTATGTTGAGCTGAGTCCATTTAGTCATGTCCGTCTGTCTGTCTGTCCGTCCGTCTGTCTGTATATATACGAACTAGTCCCTCGGTTTTTAAGATATCGTTTTGAAATTATCATTTTCTTTTCAAGAACCTGCTCATTTGTCGGAACTGCCTATATCGAACCACTGTAACATATAGTTGCCATATAAACCAAACGATCGGAATCAAGGGCTTGTTTGGAACACTTTCGCATTTGGCGGGGTATCTCCACGAAATTTGACATGGGTTACTGCTTAACGTATTAACATAATCTCAAAGAAACTGTTCAGATCGGTGAACTATAGCATATAGCTTCCATACAAACTGAATGATCGGAATCAAATGCTCGTATGGGAAACTTCCTCATATAACGATTTATCTTCACGAAATTTGGTATGAGTTATTGTTCATAGAAATAATGTAATATCGGAAGAAATTGTTCAGATCGGCTCACTATAGTTGCCATACAAAGCGAACGATCGGAATCAGGGGCTGTATGGAAAACTTTCGCATTTGACGTGGTATCTCCACGAAATTTGACATGGATTACTGCTTATTAATATAATCTCCGAAGAAATTGTTCAGATCGGATTACTATATCATATAGCTTCCATACAAACTGGACATATAGTTACTAAAGGATATGCTCCTTTGAAGGGTATAAGCTAAATTTTTTTCTTGTTAAGTGATGAAAATTGTTTATTTAGACTTATTGTAAAACAAGGTGTCCCATAGAAAAAAGTGATATGACAAAGATGTGGTTGTAACAAAATTGTTGTTAAAATTCAATTCACCTACATGTTGGGTTTTTATTTACTTTAATCTTGCACAAAAATGGTTTTTCTTTCACGAAATTTTGGTGTAAATTTACCTTCTTATGTGCTAAACACATATTATACTTAACTATAGGAAATTTGATGGAAAAAAAAAATATCGTCCGTAATTGCCTTTAATTCCATCCTTGTTATTTTGTATTCCTTTTTGAATGGTTTCAATCTAATATGACTTTTTTTCCAAAAATGTATGAGAAAAGAACATAAAATAGAGAAAAGGAAATATAATTGGACTCGAACATCAAAAAGATTGATTTCGAAAAAACAATATTAAAATTTCCAACATTAGAACTAAAAGAGTAAATGGCAGAAATTGATCAAAACATATTGAATTTTAAATATGCATTTTTTATTTAATGTAATAACGCGGGTTATTTCAATGATATTGAAGTCTGATAGAATTGATTTTTTTTAATATCCAATTTATTTTCATTATCGAATTTTCCATGTACTATATTCAACATTATTTCCAATCCATATTTAAATCTTTTATATTTAAAACTTTCACAACAATTTTAAGGGGTTACATTTCTTCGAGCAAAAAGCGACCTATTTTAATTTTTTTAACTAAAAAATTAAATATTTTATTCAAACTTCCGGCAGTTTCTCGAAAAAAAGAGGTATCCGAGTTGACAACAGAACTCCTTACAGGATCGTCTGAAGTAAATGGGAAAAATATGTGCACAGTAACAATCATAAACTAAGTATGGGGGGAAGAAAAAACAAAAAAGTGAGTATTGTATTTTTGGCAGAAATTTTTACAAAACAAAGTAAATTTTCTTGAAAATCGCGTAATTTGTTTTGTTTTTATAGTTTAAATTGAATAAAAACAATCTTCCTTCAAGATCATCTAACTGTGAAAACATAGTTTCGAAAAGAACGCATTCACAGTTTTAAGTGACTATATGTCTAACCTCAAGGACGTAACATTTCAATGCGGTATCTCCGAAATATCGGGCTAAATCGAGAATTTACAAAAAATTTTATCATAAAAGCATTTCGTGTGTTAATAAAGCATTGCATTTTGGGGGAAATATTGTTGAATTTGGCCTCTGCATCAGGGAAATCAAACGTTGAAAAGAGAAAGTTAGAAAGAGGTGAAATGAGCACCGAGGACAATGAAGGCAGTGGACGCCCGAAAGAGGTGAACGCTATGTGCAAAGTGGGTGTCTCGCAAGTTCATGTGTGTGTGTGAAAATATACGGATTCATCTTTTCACACTGGAGTCCAATCGACAGACATTATAGTGGACTGTACATGATGGACCAGTCTACAAGTGCGGAAAGACGAAAAAGTCGGCTGGCAAGGTTATGACATCAATCTTTTGAGCCGGTTATAAATATCTAAATATTTAGCACTTGTATTATTTTTGAAGAAGGATCAGTTTGAAGTAGTACACATTTACTTTATCATTTCCGTTTAAATATTCCTCGCTAGAGAGCTCCGATAATAAACGAGTCCGATCGCTGCTAAATTCAAAATGCTATAGAGAGAACCGCGGTCTACGACGCGCTATTTATAGGCACGTTCCCGCCGCAAACGCTATGTAACACAATTTTGAAATCTGTACTATCGACTTTCTTTTGTACTATGTACTGATATTGATATGATTCTTTTTTGTTTTTATTATTGTTATTAATTTAATGAAGTATTCAAAATATTCAACAAACATGAAAACAAATGTTTATGATTTGAAATATAATTTTTGTATTTTTGAATTGCATTGAATTTTTAACATTTTTATTTAGTTTCTATAAACTACTTATAATAATTCAATTTTAGAGCACTTTTCTTAATGTTTGGTTAACAGCTATCTGTTAGCTAAGTTCTAGCTAAAAAAGATTCTTTATCGAATGAACTAGCATTGACTATAGGGTTAGGGGTAGTCAGAGGCACGAAAAAATTACAATTTTGCGTATATTTTTTTGCTATTAAATCGTGTTATTTTACAAAAGTAGTAATATGGCATTATTATAGAATGTGTTGACTTTAATCACGAAAATTTCAAAAAAAAAACAAAAAAACAATATTTCCAAAGTTATAGTTGTTTGTGTCAAAAAAAGGTACTTGCGGTGACAACCATAAGTCCTTGGGAGATTCATCTAAAATCAATCGGACAACAAAAGAAATAGTTGTATAAAGAGATAATCCTGGGCCTGGTCGAAGGATTTTTTGTTTTTTCAAAAATGAACATGGACATTTTTAGTCTTAAATCAAAAATTTTTTAAAAATAAAAATTCTTCGATCAGACCCGACTTTATTATGCATTCTAAAAGCTGTATAAATTTCCCTTGTACAAACTCACCTCGATAACTTTTTTGTTGTTTTAACATATACTTTTTTTGACAAGACGCGCAAAGGTAACAAGTAGAGAAATGGCGAATCGGAGACAACTTATAGATCAAAAATGCGTTGGGACTTAGTAGATATTACGATCATTTATGATTCGTTAATCCGTATTTTATTTTTGATATTTAGTTGGCCACGTGACACTTTTTTCTATTAGCTAAGGCTAATTACTTTTTTATATAAATTAGTTTTTTGATAATGTGTCTAACCTGATCGAGCAAACTTTACGGGCAGGGTTATTTCCAATTAGTGGTGATGCGCTACCATATAACCATGGCTTAAACGTTTACTATATCTAATAAACAGCTGTTTTCTGTTTCTTCATATTTTTGTGTTTCATTTTGTATATTTTTCAATGTTTTATTAATACTGACATATATTATAGCAATTTCTTCATCACTGCTCATTTTATTTACTCTGTTTGGCACTTTCGAAATAAAAACAAAAACTACGAGTGAAAATGTTAACTGTTTGTGGCTATGGCACATCAGTTGATTGTCCTTATGTAACGTTAAACACCAAATGTAATTCATAATACAATATCATAAAGCATTGACGAAAAATTTCGTGCAGAGAGCGTTTCTCTTAACGGCAATAAAATTTTGTGATGTTATTTCAGTTGTACTTCGCACAGCGCATAGAAGCCAACTGTTTTTTTTTTATTAATTCTTGTGAGAGGCCACAAATATGAAATGCTATTAAACATTTATGTCAAAATTTGCTATTTTTTAAATATTCTTCGCCTTCAACGAAGAAAGCTGTTAAGAAGACGCAAACTCCGCCGGTCATCCTGCAAATAAAAATGGAAATTAAAATGGCTACTTTCGAATGAACTTTTTAAAATAAATAATGACGCGGGCAAGCTTTTTCAAAAACCGAAACAAAAAATTAGTATACAGGACCGATTTTTAATTATATTAATGTCAGTTAATGGTTATAAATATACATCTATATATATATAACATATATGCTATTCAAACATATTTTTAATTTATGTTCAAAGTATCTCGCTCACGGAACACCCTTTAGGATGTTACCTCTATGCATAAATTGGACAAAACAGCAGTGTGGAATATCGGACTTGAAACATGCGAAATACTTTGGGCTCCGATATAGCGAGTCGACCGCACAATACATGCATAGTGCTGCTGATTTTTTAAAGCTTTAGGATATACTCAATTGTGTAAGGCTCTGAAAGGCTAGGATGGTTCTTTGCTCCTTGAAAATGAATTGATAGCACTTATTTAACAAATTATTTATTTAATGGAAAAGTTAATAATGAAATTGAAAGGTATATTAATATTAAGTTAAAGTTATGTCGAACTCGTGCGCGTGGATATCTACTCGTGTCGCTGTGTTGCCGTGAACTCTCTTGACAGTCGAGGGGAGGGTTGCCACCCTTACAGTTCGGCCTTTTCTGAAACTTCTGAGCGACCTCGCTCCGCTGCTGATGGATCTTCGCTAATTTCAACATCGCTGCTTTCGTCTTCATCATACATTTGTGGTAACGAGCACCACGGTTTCATTTTATCGCTAGCGTATACGGAGGAGTATTTGCGTTGCGTTCGTTAGGACCCAGGAATATCCTGCACCACGTAACGATCATGGTTTAGTACTTGGGTAACTTCAAATGGGCCTTTGTACCGTGGTTCCAATTTGCGTGACGAACCTGTACTTGGCGCCTCATGTTCGACGACAACCAAATCGTTGATGCTATATTTGGTTGGTGATGCGTGCTTTTTATCGAATCGTTGTTTAGCTTTGAAGCGTTCTTCTTTTATACGTTCTGCTGCTGCCGCTCGGAGTTTGTCTAAATTATCGTATGATGTATCGTGGTGTTGCATTACAAGGACGATCTTATTTTGGAGTATATCGCGTTGTTGAAAACCGAAGAGTAACTCTTGAGGAGTTCGTGACGTTGTCTTATTTCTCATACTGTTGATTGACCACTGGATGGCACGAAGCGATTCATTCCAGCGTTTATCGTTGTTTACTGGTGGTAAGAGCATTGAGAGAATGGTTCGATTACAACGCTCGACCATTCCATTAGCTCGAGGTGTTCTCACAGCATTAGAGATGTGTTTGATGTTGTTCTCCTTATAAAATCGCTCAAAGTCTTTGGAGGTATACGCCGTCCCACGATCAGATATGATACGTTCGGG
Source organism: Bactrocera latifrons (assembly GCF_001853355.1). Lineage (NCBI taxonomy): Eukaryota > Metazoa > Arthropoda > Insecta > Diptera > Tephritidae > Bactrocera > Bactrocera latifrons. The sequence continues at coordinate 152,394 of NW_017537140.1, forward strand.
CATACCCAAAAAGCTGCCAATTTCGTTGAATACGTCGATAACGTGTTTTGTCGCTGTATTTTAACCGCCCGTATGACAAAAAAGCTTGTAAATGCGTCGATTATAACAAGTATGTGCTCGTTGCGTACATGTACGGTTCTAAATGGAATAGGTTCTACATCGCCAACGTGAAGCTCGCCTTCTTTCTTGCCACCCGGGGTTTTGTTGTAAGCACATTTGATACATGATTTAATATACGACTTTACGAAATTTCGCATACGAGCAAACCACATATGCTCACTTATACGTTGGAGCGTTTTATCTAAACCGAGATGTCCAGCTTTGTCATGCACATTGTGTACAACTTGCCAGCGTAAAGCTTTTGGAACTACCCAGGCGTGTCTTCCATTAACTACTTTGAACAACCTACCGTTTTTGAGGGTAAAATCTTTCATTGTAGCTTATCGACCCGCCGTATTTTGTCGACTATTTCTCTGGTGTGTTCATCCTGCAACTGCATGCCAAACAGCCAATCTTCTTCGGAAATCTGTACCTTGTCGGTTCGTAGCGATGCTGTTTCAATTTCGTGTGATGCTTCAACAGGAAAACGACTTAATGCATCTACATGCGCCACTCGCTGCCCACTACGATGGTCAATTTCAAGATCATAGTCCTGAATACGCAACCACCACCTAGCGATTCGYGGCACTAGCTCACGTTTCTTCATTGTTGCTTTTATAGCGTTACAGTCAGTAATCAATTTTATTTTTTTACCGTAAATATAGTATCTAAATATTTAGATAGAGTCGACAACCGCGAGCGTTTCCAGCTCGTAGCTATGATAATGTTTTTCCGCGTCCGTAGTCGCGCGACTATAGTATATGACTGVTTTCCAGTCTTCGTTTTCTTTTTGCAATAGAACGCCGGTCAGACCGATCGAACTCGCGTCAGTATGTACTTGTTGTTGTGCAGCAACCCGAAATGCAGTCATCACTGGTCGAGACGCTAAAATTGTTTTCAGTTTATTAAACGCACTTTCTTGATCTTCTGCCCATATGAAGGGTTCGTTTTTATGAAGTAAACGATTTAGCGGGGCGGCTATCAACGCATGGGCTGGTACAAATTTACGAAAGTACCCGCTCAGACCGAGAAATTGCCGAACTTCGACTACACTTGTTGGCGTTTTGTAATCCCGTATCGAAAGGGTTTTAACTAGTCCTGGCACAATACCGTCAGGTGTCAACTCATGACCCAGAAATTGTATACTGTTTTTCAAAAACTCGCGTTTTTGTATATTTAACGTTACGTTTGCGTCGCGAAGAACACTCGATGTAATTTTTCATACATTTCGTTTACCGTTTGACTTCCGATTAATATATTGTCCATATAGTCATATCGTCACTCTTAACATGCTCTTTAATTTTGGCAATTAATCACGAAAATACGACTGGCGCATTTTTAAGGCCAAAGGACATTCGTTTAAATTCGAACAGCCCTCCCGTTGTTACGAAAGCAGTATATTTTTGACTATCTTTCGCAATCGGTATTTGGTAATACCCACTATCTAAGTCGAGCACAGTAAAATACACGTATTGCTGTGCGATTTGCAACTGTTCCTCAATGTTTGGCATTGGAAAAACTTCTTTCCGCATATGTAGATTCAATCGTCTGAAATCAACGCATAAACGCTCACTACCGTTTTTCTTTTTAACTAGAATCATTGGACTCGCATATTCRGAATTTGATTTTGTAATAATATTACACGCTAATAGTTCGTTAATCATTTCCGCGACGATTTTCTTTTTAGGTTCAGGAACCCGAAATGGCTTCTGTGCGATAGGAACGTCAGTATCAAGATCTATGGACATCTCCACTAAATCGGTTTTGCCTATTTCATGCATGCTTGTTGCAAAAATATCACCGTAACTATTCAACAGTTCAACTAAATCATTTTTAGCACTTAACTCGCTTATACCCTCCTTTATATCATCGATAGTAAATTTATTATCGCTTGCAAAAGTTATACGACCATCTACAATAACAGCCCGCATATCATTAAAAAGGTCTTGGCGCAGCAGTAGATCTGCTGTTAAGAGTTGATCATCTACGACATATAATATAACGTCACGCTTTAGGTTTTCAATTTGTACTTGTACACGAATTTTCGCGTGGGCGTATATAATACCACCACAAAAGTAATTGTTGACCGTTTACAACAACACATTGCTCAAAAATGTTATTTGTTATTGTTTCTCGCGCTATATTCGTTTTTCTCACTACGGTTTTCTTTTTCCCGCAATTTTCCGGTTCACTTTTAGGATGCACTTTATCGCAATCATTGCATCTTCGCCTGCATTGTGGTTTAGGACATTTACTCGAAAAATGTCCTTTTTCTTGGCAATTATAACAAATTACTTTTTTTATTTATATCGATAACACTTACGCTTTTCTCACTTTCAATGTGTTTCTCATATTTACCCGAACGCGTTGGAATGTTTTTGCTATAATCCGTTATTGCTTGACGAAACTCACGCTTTGTTTTACAACGAGTAGTTGCCATAGCCGTTTGTAGTTCACGATGTTTTAACCCATCTCTAGCATATTTCACGATTGCAGACTCACTCAATATAAATCGTTTCCCTAATGCACTCACGCGAAAGCAATAGTCTAATAAGTTTTCATTTGGCTTACGCACTGCCTGACTCATTTTGTAGTGTATATCAGCTTCATCTGGTATGCAGTTGAACTCTTCGCACAACTTCTTTGAAAGTTCGTTCCAATTGGAATACAATTTGTCTGTCGAATTGAGCCAAATTTTCGCGGCGTCTTTGAGTCGACTATAAACAGCCAACAACAAACACTTTTCTTCTCACTTATAGACACTCATAGCACCATTAACTCTATCTACAAACTGCTCAACCGTGATTGACGATTCGGATGTTGCATCGAAGTCTGGTATCGTTTCTGCAATTTTTTTTTACAGAATAATTAATTTTAGTCGCCCTTGTACTAGGTGATTATAAACGTGCTTGTTCCGCAAACGAATTTAAGTTACTCACGTTATCACTCGGTGTTGTATTCGAATTAGACTGTAATAGCTGCAGCACCGAGGTAAATATTTCGCGCAACTCATTTATTTGATCTTGCACATTCGTTTGTGTAAATTCTATCACGACCGCATCAACCGCTTCACTTAGTCGCAAAATTAGTTCAGTTTTATGCCCTTCCGTTTCTAAACCTCTTTCGCTAAGTAATTCTTTTATTTCAGATAATTTCAGACTACTGATTTTCACTACCGCCATTTTAATTATTTACGATTGTTCGATTGTGTGTGTTTTGCACAGAATTCTAATTGGAATTAAGTCGTTTGGTTTTGTTCATTAAAGTCGCACGTTGTCGTTACACTTACGCTTACATGTTTTCGCTACCGTTCAGGGATATTACTCGATTATCCCTCTTTCGCTAATGGACAATTAACGTTCTGCCCACTGTATTTGAATTCAACGTTCAACAAAATAGTCGGGATGCCAGCGAAGCACCGACGCTTGCCCAGCAGAGTCGCAACAAATCGTTGCTCGCGAAATTTCACAGTCTTATGCGCAGACTCATCCCACTTCTGACCTGTAAGGCTCCGAAAAGCTAGGATGGTACCTTGCTCCTCGAAAATCAATTGATAACACTTGTTTAACAAATTATTTATTTAATGGAAAAGTTAATAATGAAATTGAAAGGTATATTAATATTAAGTTAAAGTTATGTCGAACTCGTGCGCGTGGATATCWACTCGTGTCGCTGTGTTGCCATGAACTCTCTTGACAGTCGAGGGGAGGGTTGCCACCCTTACAATTGTGTGGGGATTGACAGGAAGCATATAGTCATTATTCGTCCACAAAATAAAGGCTTATTGTTCTATAACTATAAATAATTACAGCTGGCGATGCTAGTTGTACTACTGTGATCAAATTGAAAGGAGAATTTTTCACCGTGTTTTCCGAATTGGTGAACTTTTTCCTGGAACTTGGTAGTACTGTTAATGACATATATGCTAAATTACACGTCAACATATTCATTAGTATTTGATATAAACGTTGCGCTTGTGAAGCTCTAAAAGTGAATATTTCGATTTTTACTTTGTCTGAATCTCATAATGCATTGGTTATTCGTGACATTTTCAATTAATATCGTGCCGCAACCACAGCATTCGCCTATTTACCTTTTTGCAACTTCTGGCTATTCAGCAAATTCACATAACCACTCCGAGGACACCGTTTTGACTCAATTGATGATATAAAAGCTGAATCGAAGAAAGCTCTGACAGCCATCACGACTGAGGATTTCTCCAAGTGCTGTGATGACAGGAGAATTCATTGGCATAAGTGTATTGCAGCAGGAGGATATTACTTTGAAAGAAATGAAATGACCGAAATTCACCTTTCCATCTGATCAGAGTAGTGATCTCTCTGCCGGCATTGGTAGCTATATGGGGCAAAACGACGGAGGTAATACTAAATGATTTCAAACATTTTAATATTTAATTATTTCAGTTTTTTCAAGGTATTTTTCAGCATTCAATAACTCCATTATGGAATAAATCTAAAACGAAATTTCCAAATTTTTTTTAGAAGGCGCAGTGTCACCATTAAAATATAATATATGATTCAGAATGTGCATGCATTCCGTTTAAGGGGCCTCTTACAAGAGTATTATGTAAACCCAGAAGCGGTTTCTTTTCAAGAACTAACTGGTCATACCTTAAAAATAAGATGCATACATAATTAATTTGTTTTTATTTTATTTATTTTCGAAAATATTTAGTGCATATACATGTATACGTGTATATAAAGGTACAATGTCAACCTAAAACTAAGCTTTTGCAGCTACACATGAAGGCTCGAATGGAGTTTGCAAGTAAGTACCGTTTTTGGTGCGAAGAATGGCATAACGTCATTTTCAGTGATGAAAAGAAGTTCAGTTTAGATGGCCCTGATAGTTGCAAAAGATATTGGAGAAATATGCGCCAAGGTCGGAGATCCTGTTTTAAGGGAGGATTTGGCGGTGGCAGTGTGATGGTATGGGCTGCGTTCTGCTATAGGGGAAAGTCATCTATGTGCTACATCTCTACAAGAATGAATGCTCAAATGTATGTAGATCTCCTTGACAGTGAATTAATAGAGTTTGGTGGCAATTTGTATGGTGACGATTGGACTTTTCAACACGACAATGCATCAATACACGCAGCTCAGGTAACCAAATCCTTCTTTACAGAGCGAAAAATACCTGTATTGGACCGGCCCGCCTAAAGTTCGGACTTAAATCCGATTGAGAACCTCTGGGGTACCTCTCTGCCAGAGTGTTCAAGAACGGTAGACAGTTTGACACAGCAAGAAACCTTAAAAAGGCAATAGACCAAGAATGGGCCAATATTGATCCAGCCCACCTCAAATCTTTGGTGGATTCCATGCCGTTCCGACTTAGTTCAGTAATATTGAATAATGGTAACAATAYTRAATATTAAAATCCTMTATAAATAATAATTVATAATATTVAAAATWAGRAAAATCAAATATGCACATATAAATATTTAGTACGAAGACTATTTTTGATTTAAGTTCCTTATTACATAATATTGAAATTTGTGACAACTTTATGTTTTTATTTCGTAAACTTTATTTGCAAATAAAATTACATACCCAAAATTTCGATATCAGCTTTTGTACTTTTTTAATCAATAAAAAACATATAATTATTTGTATGAGGTATGCAGGTAAAAAGGATTAAGGCAATTCAGTCAAGTACACAAACAAATTCTTAAAACTATAATAAATAGGTTAAACACAAAATAACGTTAGCTTTAATTTAGACAAAAACTTTTGCAACATTTCAGATCTAACAACTGAAAGACTATCTTAGTTTGATTACATTCAGACGGACACGCATACGTACGACATGGTCAAATTAAAATTCATTCACATATGACTACCCGGCTCCGACATTAAATTATCGGTGAGCACCTGTATGACTTTCATCTACTTAGCTTGGATCATATTACATCAAGATTAGGTCAAATGATCTCGTTTCCTTCTTGAAAAGTCTGATCCTTACAAATTTCTTTATATAATAGGACTGCTTCTTTAGTCCAGTCATTTAAGCTTATATTAGATACACGCTACCATATGTAGGTTTTGAGACAACTTTTAGGGTGTCAATATACAATATTTACAGACTTACAGCTGGATATCTCGAATTCCGAGTTGAACTTACTATAATGACTGGACTACTCTAAAACTATCGTCACTTTGGTTTCCGTCTTACTAGAATGGATCCCAACAACTCCAGCGGTAACTCCTCTGGATATATCAGTAGCCACGTTTGCGGCAAGTTTTGCAAATATTGAAAATTATATACAGATATTCGATGTGTAGCGATTTCTATAAAATAATAAAAATAAATAAATGTTATAATACATTAAAACTGGAGAAAATTATACTCCACGATGTCAAAATCGTGCTTGGAGGAATCGTGCACGAGGAAGCATCCCGAAATGGGTTGAGGTTGATCGACTTCGTCGGACCCTGAAATATGGTTATCTGTAGGTCTAGATTCCAGCACAAAAAATACACCACATTTCCTGGCTGTCTTCGGATCGAAAAGCCACCAACCAGATCAATCATGTTGTGATGGAAGAAAGATACGTCTCCAGTGTTCTAGACGTGCGTACGCTCCGAGGTCCTAACATCGACTCGGACGACTGGGATAGATACCGAGAGTTGAAAAGGGAAGCGAGACGCATTTGCAGACGGAAAAAGAAAGAGACCGAAATGCGTAGGTATGAAGAGCTTTACGGCAGGGGTAATGCTCGAAAATTCTACAAAAAATGCTTACAGAAGGTTTCAAGACCGGAGCATACTCCTGTAGAACCCCCAAAGGTGATCTAGTCACCGATGCCCAGAGAATATTTAAATTATGAAGGGAATACTTCTCGAGTCTGCTGAATGGCAGGTAACGTACACACCACCTCTCTGTAAATTTTAAAGCTCCTTTCGACAGCATGATAAGGAGCTGTCTTTATGCCGCGATGTCTGAATCCCCTGGCATCCCCACAAAACTAATACGGCTGTGTAAACTGACGTTGAGTAACACCAAAAGCTTCGGCAGGACCTCTCCGAGCCGTTCGATACCAAACGAGGTTTCAGACAATGCGATTCCTTATCGTCAGACTTCTTCAATCTAGGTTAATTGAAAAGTAAAGTCCTCTCTCGACGAACAAAAGTCAAACTCTATAAGTCACTCATTGTTCCCGTCGTGCTGTATGGTGCTTGGCCGATGACAACAACTGATGAGTCGATGTAGCGAGTTTTCGAGAGAACCACTCCATTGGTTTGGCAATTGGCGCCACGTAGCGAAAAGAAGAAACGACTGGCGTGCTGTTGTTAACTCGGCTATAATCGCGTAAGCGATGACTACGCAGGTAAAGAAGAAGAATTTATGAGAGGAACATTATTCATTTGGAATCAATTCGTGAATATTGTTCAAGTTTAAAACCCGATGCCCCAATCGACGACGATGGAGCAGATGTTCCATTGCCCAACCAGGAAGAAGTTCGAATAGCAATTACCCGCCTGAAGAACAACAAAGCGGCGGGGGCCAATGGATTGCCGGCCGAGCTATTCAAACACAGCGGCGAAGAGTTGATAAGGAGCATGCATCAGCTTCTTTGTAAAATATGGTCGGACGAAAGCATGCCCAACGATTGGAATTTAAGTGTGCTATGCCCAATCCTC
>NW_017537140.1:160923-162305 GCF_001853355.1 Bactrocera latifrons
TGGAACGATGAGCTGTACGAGATATACGACGACATTGACATAGTTCAGCGAATTAAAAGACAGCGGCTACGCTGGCTAGGTCATGTTGTCCGGAAACTCCAGCTCTGAAAGTATTCGACGCAGTACCCGCCGGGGGAAGAAGAGGAAGACCTCCACTCCGTTGGAAGGACCAAGTGAAGAAGGACCTGGCTTCATTTGTAATATCTAATTGGCGCCACGTAGCGAAAAGAAGAAACGACTGGCGCGCTGTTGTTAACTCGCCTATAATCGCGTAAGCGGTGTCTATGCCAATCAAGAAGAAGAAGATAAACATATCAATAGATTTGGTGATATTACAAATATGCATGTTGGAAAATTAGCAATAATGTAATTTTTGACATGAAACGATATTTCCTATTCTATTTTTAAAGCGTTCTTGACAGTTGGTCTTGCAATTTCTTTTAATTTGTCTATTGAGTCATTCTTGTCTTTGTAGTGGATTGTATGAGGTACTCTATTAGGCAAAAATTGTTTTCGTTGATACGCCTATATTTGCTGGGTCATAAATAGGTACAATTTGATTTTTAAATGAATTTAATGGTTGCTTTACCCTTTTGAAATGTTCTATAGGTGAACTTTTTGCGAATGTTGAGAATAATGAGTAGTCGCATTTATTCGCTGTCTTGATAAAGCGTCTGCTACAACATTTTGGTGTCCTGATTTAATAACAAGCTTTGCTCCATATTCTTCAATTAAAATTTTCCACCTTTTTAATTTCGTATTTGGATTCTTGTCTGATATTGAATATATGAGTGACTCATGGTCTGTGTAAATAGTAAAATTTGCTACCTCATATAGATATGTACACAGTTTCGTAACTTTTGAAGTGACCAGACTATGGCTGATAGTTCCTTTTCATTTGTGCTATAATTCTGTTCTGTATAATTTAATGTTCTTGAAATGAAGGCAATTGGTTATTTATTTTGAGATAGGACTGTCCCAATAGCAAAATTAGTTGCATCAGTAATTTAATCAAATGGTTTCGAGAAATCTGGCTGAAAGAGTTCTGTTTGTTCCCGAAGTGCTATTTTTATTTTTTGCAGTGCCCCCAGTGCTGCCTCGTCTAATTTTATGACTAATTTGGCGCTCTGATTATTTCTTATCATTCCTTGATCTGCTCTGAAATGAATAGTTAAGAGTTAAGTGATTGATGCAAAATTCCTAATAAATATTCTATAATAACTAGCTAATCCTAAAAGTAACCTTCTTCTTCTTCTTCTTAATTGGCGTAGACACCGCTTACGCGACTATAGCCGAGTTAACAACAGCGCGCCAGTCGTTTCTTCTTTTCGCTACGTGGCGCCAATTGGATATTCCAAGCGTAGCCAGGTCCTTCTCCACTT
>NW_017537140.1:164510-170927 GCF_001853355.1 Bactrocera latifrons
CCTTTATATGGCCACTGTAGTAAATGCCACATGGACCTACTCGTCTCTGTCCTTGTCCCGTCCATCGCATTTCTTGGACGGCGGTGATGTCAGCCTTCACTTTTACGAGGACATCAACCAGCTGGGCAGCTGGGCGTCATCAAAAGGGGGTCTCTCATCCGAGGCTGATTGTTTCCTTTCATTGGGGGTGTTTTTTACGTGGCGGGTCCCAAACCCAGCGCACAACCCTATGTAGTGAATATTTCGCCTTCTCACTTTAGCTCGCCTTCGATATTCTTAGGCTACCCAGAGGATACTTGGTCAAAGACCGGAAGTCGTGAGCTGCTTGAGTCATATGTAAAAGAATCGTTTCTGGCCATTCCCAAGTGAATGGCGATCAGAGACTTTCCTCACTGGCGTGAACTTCTACACATGACCCCATCCTCCTTAGCTCTTTAAAAGTTTTTGGAACTTTGAAATTTTTTAGTGTTTCAATCTTGTTTGGATCCACAGTAATCCTATTATGCTTTATGATACTCGTATTCGACTGAGTCTTGAAAAAAATGAGACTCTTTGTTTGAAATTTTCATATTGACTTTATGTAGTGCAATTATTATAGTTGGAACTTGATTAATCTGTTCTTCGGGTGAGGAAGAGAGTATTAAAACATCGTCTATATATACACATGCAAATTTACCAAAGTATTCTCGTAAGATATCGTCTACCCATTGTTGAAAGATTGAGGGTGCGTTTTTCAACCAAAACGGTTGACTGCAAAAGCAGTCTTTTCTCCATCGGATTCTTTTATTAAAATTTCATGGAATCCTGGTTTTGAATCTAAAGTTGAAAATACTTTTGCTTTTCCTATATTTCAGATAGTCATATTTACATCAGGTAATGGATATCTATCTGTGATTATCTGAGCATTAATTCTTTTGAAATCAACTACCATTCTCCTTTTGACTTTCCTTGTTCGTCAGTGAATTTTTTTGGAACCGTCAATATGGGTCAATTGTATTGGCTTTTACTTGGTTTAATAATTTCATTTTTTAATAACTCGCTATATTCTTTATTCACAAAGTCGTTATCCGCAATGGGATATGGATAATGTTTTGTCCATATTGGATCCTGTCTGTCTGGATCCTAATTGTCGCCTGAATAGTTGTAGTGAATGGAAGAGTGTCACTTATTTGACGTTTTTTTAGCATAAGTTTCCTAACGTCTTCTTCGTATTGAGGGTTATTGATAGTAAAATTAATTTTTTGTCACTTCCTTCTGGTACTTTAAACTATCTACACTAATATTATAAAGAGCGAATATTTGTACCTATTTTTGTATGTTTGTAGGTTTGTAATGAATAGGCTCAAAAAGTACTGGGCCGATTTAAAAAATTAGAATAGAATGCTACATTCTTCCAAATTTGACATAGGCTACATTTCATTTTGAAAAAAATTAGGGTTCCTTGGTGAAATTTGAACAAAGTAACCGAAGGTGTAAAAAATGAGTCTTAAAATGTCTTCCGTCGAATGCGCTGCCGAAACTATTAGCGATGGAACAAAATAATGTACAACAATATTGAAGAACAGCATACTGTCTACAAAAAACTCCGGGGTAGCATATGTCCAACTATTGTAGTTACGTCACTACAACAACTTTTTTCATTTTAAACATTAATGAAAATGCTAACCAAATTCAAACCATGCTATTTATATGTTTATATTAATCCTTATCCAAATACATTATTTTTTGGTCAAGACCATTTAACTACCTATAAAGTAGTTTTTATTTTAAATAAATTATAAATTATATTTATTTCGACTATTAAAAAGTGAAGAAGAAACTTGATGACCTTCATGAAATATGCATATTCGCATTATTTCGTTATCATTTCCATATTTGTACCAATAGAATTTCTATGACACATGGATATGTACATATATTATTTCTTTGGCACATTTGTCTGTATGTTTACGAAAGCAAATGCGACCATATATATATGTACATACATTCATAATAACAAGTGTCGCACGCTTCTTTCGCATCTCCGTCGTCACGGCCAACCAATGGTCGAAACTTGCGTTTTATCAAAGAGTCAAGTGCTGAACACATTGAGCACGACAGATTGCAAGCGACATCTGTCAAATATTAAAATACACACGTTCTTAGGGACACAGTTATGTAGTTGTGCAGCTGCCTCAATACCTGTCTCCCTAAGAACGTGTGTATTCTAATATCTCATTGGTTCAACACTTGTGTGATGATAGAAAATCCAAGCTGTGCCGAAAAAATAAACGAATGGCCGCCTATTGACTGCTTCCCTTGCCGCTGTAACAGCTTCACCTACAAACTAGCGTAAATATGTATGCAGTTGACAACAAATGGACTGTACTATATTAACCATTGTTGTTTAATTCACATTCAAAACTCATACTTGAGTAGTGCAGTTTGGTGAAATCGATAAAATATGTTTGTAAGTACGTCACTCAAGGAAACAACATGGCGGTTATTGGTCTTCAACGATACGATCGATACGTGAACTGCAATAAAGTGCTTTGTAGGATATTTGTTTGCAATTCATTAACGCGTTCCTTCTGTTGTGCGTCATGTTGCAGCTCATTTGGAGGATGGTCAACCCAGGGAATACAAAACAAGGCCAAATAGTAAATGGACATCCAGGTGTGTTTTCGACTAATGCATTAGGACGAATTTACACAATCTTCCCGAAAAACGACGATTGCTTCTACCTTCGGTTGCTGTTGATTAATGTACGCGGTTCAAATTCATTTGAGGCATGTGCAACTTTTTGAGAAGCAAGCCAGCAATTACAACTGTTGGAACATGATAATCACTGGAATAAAGCGATGGACGTTGCGATAGCTACTTCGAATGCTAATGAAGTTCGCACATTTTTCGTGATGATAATTTCGACATATCAGCCTTCAAATCCGCGTCAATTATAAGATATGAACAAAAATGACATTACTGAAGACATTTTACATCGTATTATCGTATGGGTCAATTCCGGTTGATTCTTCCGGTGGTTCAAATCACGAAAGACGAACTCATCACGAATGTTCGGATATTTGAAAAATTATTGTAGCTACGATACCTTAAGTGCACACGCAATCTTAGCTTCCAAAAATACCGATGTTGTTGACTTAAACTGGAAGATTCAAAGAGAAATTCCAGGAGACTTGCGCTCATACAAATCGATCAATCGTCTTGACAATGAAGATGACGCCGTGAATTATCCAGCGGAATTTCTAAATTCTTTGGAGAAGTTTGGTATGACAGCGCATCCTTTGCGTTTCAAAGTTGGATCTGTCGTTATTATGTTTCGCAATGCTCCGAAACTGTGTAATGGAACCCGACTGATTGGGACGCACCTATCGAATGCAAAGCGGATTAATGATTGATTCCACGAATTTCTTTGAGTTCTAAGGATTTGCTATTTCAGTTCAAAGGCATTCCGTTTCCTGTGAAAATTGTATTTGAGATGACAATAAACAAATACTAAATCATATCCATGTGTTCAAATCTCTTTTTATTGAATTAATAACTGAAAAGCCATGTAAAGTTTTTGTTTTAAAAGAAATAATTTGTATTGTGTCCACTAAAATTGTAACGGGTGTGCCGGTTAATCCACATTTTGTTTCGATACAAGGCAACCCGTTTACTGGCCTATAAAAGTACTCCGTGTCTCAAAATGTCCATCGTAGTCTGCATGTGCGGCTTGATTGATGCCCTGCATTTTTGGTTGATTGAAATTTTCCGACGAGACGTTTCATTGCTTTTAAATGGATTCGGTTGGTGAAACGGATTCTTTTGTTGGTTGAAATAATGATTGATTTCTGATACTACTGTGCTGCGTTTGGTCTGCATTGATGATGTTGTCAGTCCTTTCGATGTGAAAGAACTTGGCCTTCGTTGAAGCGAGGATTATATTTCCTTTTATCATCAGGTTTCTGGAATCTTTGTTGCTCGTTCCCCCTTGGGAAGTCAGAATGTACCTCGAATTGGCGATTCATATTGTCGTGGTAAATAACACTTGCTACTGCGAAAGCTATTTCCAAATGTTTGGGGTTATGACTATACAATGTCCCACTTGTATATTTGCTATTTACCTTAGAATGAAGGTCCTTACTGCTTCCTGATTCGCATAGTCTTTCATAGAACCGCTGTTTTAGTTTTCGAACATTTCAATTTTTGATAATGCTAAATTAACCGATTTGCTCACTGCACTGTGGAATTCAGCTAAGGTTTTCGTTCCTTGTATGTTCTTTTTTATTTCCTCTAAAAGGACAGTGGCCTTTGGTCTGTAAACGTGTAATCCAATCTATTTATTATGGAATAAGAATTATATTTATTTTTGTTCGTACTATACCAAGTGCAATGTAGTATCTAGGGTGGTTGGTGAATCTTTTTATACAGTCCATAAAGGTCCTTACTTGCAATTTCCAGGATCTATATTGACCTTTGTTTCCATCGAACCATGGAAGTGCTTTGAATAACTCCAGATCAATTTCCATGGTATCGTTAATGTGCAAGCGTATTGCTTCGTGTTGATCGACCATCGATACTCCTTTGAACGAATAGTTTGATTCAATCGCTGATAGTCGATTCTGCATCTTAATGCTTTGCTGCTGCAAAGTTTATCAAGCTAATACGTTCTTCATCTTTGCTCCAGAGCCAGTTTTTCTTTTAAAAGACCTGGTTTCATCGAAATTTTTTAGAAATTTTCCGTGGAAGATTTGCTAATTCCAATGGTCAGATTTTCTTTTAGCAAAATGTAAATACTTTTTCACAATTCGGAAATTTTTTTTTAATTTTATCATATTTAAGCTTTAACGAAGCACGAGCACGAAATAAACTTTGAAACTACTTAAAAAAGCTAAAAGTTGTTATAAAACGTTTACAGAGCACAAATTTGTATGAAAGAATATCCTTTGATCCTGACCTTAGCGACTATACACCTTCCACGGGCATTATGTTCAGAATTGCATTAAGTGCAATAGTTGGGGTGGACCTTAATGCACCGCACATGCTGATGAGCGTAGCCCGTTTAACGCTCACAAGTTTCTTTGCAAGTGTGCAGTGTGTGACTCTAAAGCCACATAAAGATTCCATAGAACATAATGGACTTGACTATGGTCTCATAGAGCCAGAGGGCCTCTGTCGGTGAGAGGCCACAGCTCTTGCCAAAAGCTCCTCTACAGCAGTATAGGGCAATCGATGCCTTTTTTGTTCTCTCCTCGATATTCGGATTCTACGAAAGCTTCCTATCTAGAATGCGCCCTAGATATTTCACTGTATGCGAATACCTTCCACTTCCGGCAACGGTGCCATCGGGATCACCTATCTTCTACTGAATAAAACTATTTCTGTTTTATTTGGGTTAATGACGAGACCACGAGAGAAAGCTCCACCTTGTGGGGTCAAACTACTCACATTGCGCCAGGCGCGCACTGCCCTATTCCGTTTCAATCACTCAGTAGCACAAAAGACTGAGAATGAGGTGATTGAGGTTGAATTCATTCCCAAGGCTGTCAAGAGCAGTTACGACTGCTTACGGCAGGACGTTCTTGAAAGCTCCTTCGTCCCAACAGCAAATTCCTTAACCTCAATGGCTTTCTCAAGACATGACGCGATAGTATGCATGGCAGGATCCTCTGACCTGCGTTTACGATAAGGGTTGTGGCGCTCCTGATAGATAGTCTCTCGGAACGCGCCTCTTTATATTATAGTCCATCAGTCTCTCCTGAGTTTGAAACAAAATGGAGACCTGAAATCCTTGGCCGTGAATGGGAGCCTTTGTCATCCTGCGGGATGAACGTAACCCTGACTCGTCTTCAGACCCCCTCGATGTAACTTAATCTGATGCAGGTCGCATGGATAGGTGCCAACCAGCTGCATGACACCTTATCAGCCTGCTGCAACAGTGCTGATCTGATGCTGTTCGGTCCCGGGGACTCCTTCGGTTTGAACGAATTATTCGCCCAAGTGTCGCTCATCCAGAAGCTCGACAAAGGCCGTGCAGGACGTGTTGCTCGGCATGTGAGCATCAAGAAGCATCTGAAGTATTTCTTCACTCTTCAGAGCCCACTTCCCATTTCTTCTTCTTAATCGATGTAGACGCGATTATAGCCGAGTAAACAACAGCGCGCCAGTCGTTCCTTTTTTTCGCTACATAGCACCAATTGCATATTCCAAGCGTACCCAGGTCTTTTTCCACCTGGTCCTTCCAACGGAGTGGAGGTCTTCCCTTCCCCGGCGGGTACAGCGTCGAATACTTTCAGAGCTGGAGTGTTTTCGTCCATTCGGACAACATGACCTAGCCAGCGTAGACGCTGTCTTTTAATTCGCTGAACTATGTCAATGTCGTCGTATATCTCGTACAGCTCATCGTTCCATCGAATGCGATATTCGCCGTGGTCAACG
>NW_017537140.1:172202-180951 GCF_001853355.1 Bactrocera latifrons
GGTAACTAGATCACCTTTGGGGGTTCTACAAGAGTATGCTCCGGTCTTGAAACCTTCTGTGAGCCGCCGCATTTTTTCGTAGAATTTTCGAGCATTACCCCTGTCAGCCAGCTTATCAAGCTCTTCGTACTCCCGCATTTCGGCCTCCTTCTTTTTCTGTCCGCAAATGCGTCTCGCTTTCCTCTTCAACTCTCGGTATCTATCCCATCCCACTCGTGTTGTGGTCGATCGTAACGTTACAAGATAGGCGGTTTGTCTTCTCTCCGCTGCGACACGACACTCCTCGTCGTGCCACCTGTTCTTTTGCATTTTCCGAAAACCAATGGTTTCGGTTACTGCTGTACATAAGGAGTTTGAAACGCCGTCCCACAGTTTCCCTATAGCGAGTTGTTGACGGGTGCTCTCAGAGAACAGGAGTGCCATTCGAGTAGAAAAACGTTCGGCTATTTGTTGTGATTGAAGCTTCTCGACGTCGAACTTTCCTGGTGTTTGTTGCTGCACAGAGGCGAGTGCGAATCTTGGCTGCAACAAGATAGTGGTCCGAGTCGATGTTAGGACCTCGGAGCGCACGCACATCTAAAACACTGGATCTGGTTGGTGGTTGTTCGATCCGGAGACAGGCAGGTAGCTTGGTGAATCTTCTTATGCTGGAATCTAGTACTACAGATAACCATATTTCCGGCCCCGGCGAAGTCGATCAGCCTCAACCCATGCGGGAATGTTTCGTCGAGGATCCTGAATTTACCGACCGTAGTGCCAAAGATACCTTCATTGCCCACCCTGGCATTAAAGTCGCCAAGCATGATTTTGATATCGTGGCGGGGGCAGCTCTCATAAGTGCGCTCCAGGCACTCATAAAAGGCATCTTTGGTCACATCGTCCTTCTCATCCTTCGGGGCGTGGGCGCAAATCAGCGATATGTTGAAGAACCTCGCTTTGATGCTGATTGTGGCTGGACGTTCATTCACCGGGGTTGAATGATAGTACTCGGCGCCGGGGTCTCTTTTCCACCACGAATCTCACACTAGATTTTCGCTCCTTTATATGGGCACTTTTGTAAATGCCACAAGAACCTACTCGTTTCTGTCCTTGTCCTGTCCATCGCACTGCTTTGACGGCGGTGATGTCAGCCTTTATTTTCACTTTCCATTTGCATTTTTGTGATATAACAGGGACACTAGGTTTTGCCAGAAAATGCCTGAATCTAGATGACTCGTGACTGCCTTCCAGTTTTTCGCAAAAGCTCTTCCACGAGATCTTCTTAGCCTTGCTTAACTCGGCCTTTTATAAGAAAAGTCCTGTTTTATACAACACAAAGTCATCAGATAACCCACTCCTACGAGCCCTGTTAAATAAACTGCTGTAGGACGGCCTGATATCCGATAGTTCCATAGTCCACCAGAAAGGTTTCCCTCTGCCCTTCGGTGTCTTCAGTGGACAGGAGCTTTTTAGTGCAGTATTGCACGCCGAGCTGAAGACTTCGACCCACCCATCGACCACATCGGTGGTGGCCAAACGTCTACCCCCGGCACGCGTGTTAGAGTGTGCCAAAGCCTTCTGCGGAAACCTTCCCATTCTGTGTTTCTAAGATTTCTGAAAGATTGTTTACGGTGCTTATAGGAGCCCAATAATAAATTAATGACCAGTTAACAAGCTGATTTTTATTTAATTTTAAGTTTACATTACTTTTCTTTTTAACTTAACACTCCTAATGCTTTACTAATGATGTCTTAATATTATGCTAAAACCGGTTTTTATCCCTTCTTGTGTTTAATTTTCTCATTAGCTATGTAAGCTTGTACGTATATGCTTATGAAGGCGTAGATATGAAATACGTATGTTTGTTACATGTAAGAATTGTTATGCATATGCATAAGCAGTGCTCTCATAAAGGTGAATAGCCTAAGTCATGGGCACGGTCATCTGATTTTGCACAGTGACATGCTTCTGATCAAACAGGATCCCCCATTGAAATGCTTGCATTTCAATCCGAAATGGGTAATGGTGCAATTTTATGGACTGCTCTCCTTATAATCCCTTTCGTAGTTTTGATGTCCACAACCCTGACTTTGCCGTCTGAACCAGGGACGATATTGATAGCTCTCCCAAGTAACTAATGCTGTTGGCTTCCGATTTCAACCACTTCGAGCGTTGTTGTAGGCTAAGAATATAGTCGTGTGACCATATGCCTCAAAAACGCTGCTTCAAATACGTCACCTGCTGCCATTGCGTTAACGAAGATACTTTGTTCATATCGATGGTTTTATCTGGCATCGATATTAATGACGTTCCAATCAATAGATAAGCCGGAGTTAGCGCTTCGCCAGCAGTGGGGTTATTTGAAAGCGGTGTCAACGGACGAGAGTTCAAAATAGCTTCTTCTTCAAATACGACGGTCTGAAGTTCTTCATATGTTAGGTGTGCGTTTGACATATTTTTTACTAAAATAGATGTAATTTATTTTATGCCGCCTCCCATAAACCTCCAAAATGTGGAGCACGAGGCGGAATAAAACAAAACTCAAAACCAGTGTTGGGGTAATAACTAGTGATGTCATCAATAGCCGCTAGATTGAAGAACTGTTGATGAAGATCCTTCGAATTAGCTTGAGCACCAACGAAATTTATGTCGTTCTCGCAGTAAATGCGTTGAGGTATGCCGCGTCTTCCCACAAAACGTTTTAGACAAAGTATAAAATTATTAGTAGAGAGGTTGGACATTAATTATGCATGGCTTTGGATGCGAAGCATACAAAAATTGCTATGTATGTTTTGTATGGAGCTCTTCTACGAAGACTATAAGTTGTAATGAAAGGGCCGCCACTGAGTAGAAATGGGCATTGCATTTGCAAGCGATTGGCGGGAAGATCCGCCATAATTTGACCCATCAATTTCGGTTTATAATGGAAACAGAGCACGCAATTTCGAATGATTTTCCTTACGATTTCGCGAACATTTATAACCCAGACTAGCTCATGCAAGATATTTAATAAAACCTTTGGACCAGCATGTAAATGCTTCCGATGGAGGTAATCTATTTACAGACATGTAAATCGATGGTCGTTTGAAATAAGTGCGGGAAATTTTGCATCAAAAGGAATTGGTGCTTTTGACAAACGCCCACCGACTCTGAGAACCGAAACTGTCACTCCGTCTGATGAGCCTTATTTCACGTAGAAAAGGAGACAGCTTCTGTGTAAACGACTTAACTTCTTGTTGTTTCTGAAGTCTTTCAATTTTTTCTTCAGCGAATTCGATCTGTTGAATAGCTACGACAATTCACCACCAAGTATGGTCGAGTTCCTCTAACGGTGGATGAAGTATCATTGCTGGCGTTAGTTTACTGTTAACAGCGTCCTTGTTGAAAACACGACGATAGTGATGATGTTTCCCTCGTTGCTGCTTTTGCTACACTTTAGGTTGATTGCTTTCCGTCGTTCCAAATCTTGGATTTTAATGCTATGTTCCTTCTTGCTTATTGGCTATTCCGAAGAATTTTTCATTAGAAACTCTGTTCCAGAGAGCCAAATCGTACTTACAAGATCCTGCGCGCTACAGCCGCGTGAAACGATGTCTGCAGGATTTTGCTGAATTTCAGAGACTCGATTGGCAACGAAGCAGTTTAATGTTGCCGAATGAAATTTGAACCACTTAAGCGCGATCTCTGAGTCAGTCCATAAGATATGTCAGTGCAAAATTTAAATACCATATCCTTGATTTTTTGCCAAGTCCTACTCAGTAACAGTGCTGCACATAACTCCAAAGTAGGAAGCGATTGTGCTCTAATCGGTGCCACTTTAGATTTTTTTAACGTAGTTTTGTAAATGTCGTTTGTAACAGAATGTACATAAATGCAGCACCCATAAGCGCGAGTTACATCTCAGGTTACGTCAACTGACGACATGCAGTTGTGCTCCACATCGCATGATCAGCCAGTACGTGACCAAAACCGCAAACTCGGAATATTTTGAGTCTGTTGGAATGTGCGGTACACCCACACATTGGAGCAGACTAGAGTTGCTGATCTGATGGCAGAGTCGGTCTGATTCTTGCTACAGTTCAGACCAGTATACCATTGTCCATAACTGGCGCAGTCCAACAAAACACACACACAACAAAATTGCAGTTATAAAAAAAAAAATAAAAAATTAAAATAAAGTATATATGTACATATATAATAATAACAATTTAGTAACAAAACTCTACAACATCAATCGAAAACAGTAGCAGCAGTTATATAATAAAAAAACAACAACAGCAACAGCGGAAACAGCAGCAGCAGCAGCAGCTATAACAAAAAGAACAACATCAAAAGCAGCAAAGACAACAAGAACAACAACAGAAGTAGCAACAAACAGAACAATATCCACAACAGGAGTAGCAGCAAAAGCAACAATAACAGTAACAGTAGCAACAATCAATATTATCATCAAAGCAAGCAGCAACAACAGTAAAATACAAAATCACTAATACATATTACACCCTAGATATTCAATTATTCAAGTTTTGAAAATATATACACCTATATTCACCTAAACTAATTGACTTCAGAGTATGCAATTAGACTAAAACTATAGTTTTTTTTTTTTTTTGTTACAGATAAAGAAAAAAATTGCTAATTTTCCAAAACCAATATATATTAAATAACAAATAATCTCGCATAAAAAGAAAAATATACAAAAAATGCTCACAATCAAAAGTTAAACGCTGAACGTTGTTTATCAGCAATAACACAATTGCTTCAACAAAATGCTGCACAGCAGGAAACTAGCATTAGGCAGAAAATAGAAAAAGATCTAAAATACTTACAGCCATTTGAAGGCAATGCAAAAAATTACCGGCGTTTTTTGAGGCAATTGATAGGGTACTAGCTGATTATGCAGGATTTTAGGAACCGGAAAAAATTTCTTAACATTGAATCCCCCGGAAAATTGGGGAACATGCAAAATAAAATTAAAACAGCATTCTTTAAATGTATTTTCACTAATTCACTCACCTCCACTTTATCAACAAAGAAGACAAGTGTACTTTATATTATATTTAAAATTATTTTAATTGATCTGGTATTATACATCTCGTTTTGCCATTAAATATATTTATAATAAAAATGTATAATACATCCATATGTGTAAATACAAGAACTAGATGATCAATGAGACGCTGTCCATATGAAGCAGCGAGAGGCGATCGTTATGCGAAGGTATCCCGGTATTTGCTGATGTATCGATGATGCGATGTAGCGCTCTGGTGACTCGAATTAACGTAGCACTCAGAATCGGTGAATAATCGGAACGTACATATGTTGACGGGGCGCATTGTAGCATGTGTTGATGGTCAAATTGTTGACGTGCGAATTAATGTTTTCTATCCCACTGTCCATCCTTTTTGTTTAGTGGTACAGGTGTGGTGAGTTGAGTTGTAGTAATCAGCTGTGGTGAATTGCGCTGTTGCAATAGGATGCGTCAGTCTTACCGGGTAGAGGGGGTGGATGCTTAACTCATTTAAACATCCTAGGCCCCCTAGGCGAATATTTTCCCTAGTATGACTTATATGCTTTTACCTGTATTTCGAGAGTAGCCGAGGGCGCGGAATACGTTTTAACACCCGAAGTATTTCCTGATGGAATTGTAATATACTCTTATTTATCCGTGTGTGTAGAGAACGGATTTTGGTTTGAAACATACCACATGTATTTGAATGTGCATTTTAATATTCGGGTATTTTACTGACAACTGTTTCTATTTGCGAATTTTTCTTTTATCGTTTTATTAAGTGGATTATTTCTCATTGCCTTTTCTGTATGATCGGCAATTGTTTGCATTTTATTTTATTCTCGGCTTATAAAGGATAGTAACCCCACGTCTGGCTCAGATATGGCCAGAATGGGTACTCCTTAGCCCTAGATTTAGGACTATGAAATTAGAGGGATCTTACGAGAGAATGGCCGTGAATGGAGAACGCCTTCGATTCATAGAGTCCAAAAATTCTTCATACTTAATTAAGTTGATGCTTTGTACATCTGATTTCCCTAACGCTTGGATAGATGCGATAAGAGCGACCCTTGCTTTTTGTAAATGTAGGTACGTCACTTTATCGCATTGGGAGTATGGTCATCCATTAGCGTACGTACCGGCCATTATTTCGAGTAGCTTTAGATAAGTCCTCACAATACTGATCTTCTAGAGTTTGAAATTTCTTTAATTGTGAATTAGGTATTTATTTGTATTGTACTCAACTTGAGTTAGTAGTGTAGTAGTAACTATTTCGGTAACTAGTCCACTTAGTGTTTCACTGTGCAGCGTTTGAACTTTTTGTGCCTTTGGGCAACATGGTGTTGACCTTGACAATTTTTAGAATTGTGGATTTCGGTATTTGCTTTTGCTAAACGCGTGGTTCTTTTTGTGTAAGCGCTTTTTTGGAATGAGTTAGAATGCTTGCCGTAAAGAAGCATTGAATGGTGTCGTTTGTGACAATGTAAGCAATTAAATTAGCTTTTCCAATTTTTATATGTATGCGCATGTGACAGACAACTTGTGCAAAGTCGTTTTGACCTGACAAAACTATTTCGTTCGCTAACTGCTAAGTTTTTAAACCTCTCGCAAGATTTAAGTTTATGCCTTCATGTGCATAGTTCGCATGACGTTTGTTTTTTCTGTTCGGATGTGAATGCTTGTATTTTGTTAAAAATTCTATTTGATTTGTTTTTGCTTCCAGCTTGGGGTCTATTTAAGCTTCTATTTGGGTCGTGTTTAATGTTCTTAGTTTTGATTATCGTTTCTTCTAACCTTTCCGCAATTTCACATTGGGTGGTGAGGAAATCTTTCATTTGTTGCCAAGTTGGGCACTTTTTTCGTGATGAGAGCGATTGCTCCCATAGAAGTAACGACTTTTCTAGTAATGTGGCGGTGCAAATGTTTACCAGAWTTGGGTCCCAGCTGTCTGTGGAAATATTTTGTGTCGACAGAATCGACAAACAATTGAAATTATCGTCATTTAATGCAAACTGTTTGATTATTTCGCCTGCTTGACCTTTAGTTTTGTATCTGAGGTGATACAATTTTTGCGCTTGTGATAACTGAGGATGGTTTATGTACATGGCCGTGAACATGTTCCGGAAGGACGGCCATTCTTCATAACCTTCGTAAAAAGTTTCTGTGTTACAAGCGGGCAACTCGAGTTGAATGCCTGAACTTGCCTCTTGATATTGTTGCATTTCTGGCAGCTCTACTCTCGGGTGTGGAGTAGGTGCAATTGCTTTAATCAGCTTTAATTGATCGGAGATCATAGCTTTCGTTTCTTCATATTGGTCTAAGCTGTTTTCGTAAATATCGTAAGCCGATGATTTAAAATTTTGAGGTAGACCTGAATCGTCTACTATGGCGTCATGAGCCGCTTGGAGTCGTATCCAAAAATTATTGAGATTTATATGTTTGATTTCTAGTGACGATTCCGAGTTTTCGTGAATCGGTGAAGAGGGAAATCTAGTGCAGTATTTTGTTAAACTGTCACTTCCTGCAGGTGTATTTTGATTCTTATTAGCATTCATTGTTTTTACTATATGTGACCTGGTCTACGAAAAGGGAGCAAACGTGCGAAAACTAGTTTTCTGGGAAAAAAAAGCATCTCATCTTCCATCCGAATCAACTAAAAAGTGAAAATTGATTTTTTGATACCTAAGCCCCCTTTCCGTAGACCAGGTCACATATTGTAAAATATATGTCAAAATGAGTTAAATTCTCCTCAGTGTAAACCGAATACTCTTTTCAATAAATAAGAGAGTTTATTTCGTATAAACGAGTTATTTGCTTTTATTAATATCGTTTTTTGTTTACTTGCAAAATAATATTATTTATTTATACTTCAGTTTGAAAATATATTGAATTTAGTTAATTAATTTATTTTATTTTTTATTATATTTTTTGTGTCCTTACGTAGGTATGCAGTTGCAACCTAATAATTGGACTTGTATGTATGTAGGTATTCTAGCTCAATTGAGAGCTCGTTGAAGCGATCAATGTGCTTTTTATATAAGCATGTGCAAAGAATATGCTGCAATTTTTTGTGTAATTCTGTTTGTTTTTGTTTGACAATATATTACTCGACGAAAAGAAAGCGGGGAAAGAGAATCGGTAAAACTGATGCTTTCCGTATGCAATATTATGTTTATGTACGTATGTAAATAATCACGTATACGTATTTATAGTTGAGTCAATATGTTTTTGTGGTATGTACATATGTATATTAATAATATAAATTAACGACCTATTGATTACAAAGTCGAAAAAAAATGTATTTGGGATATGCTGATTGTTTATTATAGTGCATTCCGCTGGTTCGCTTCTAGTCGAGGGACGCAAGTAGTGTTACTAATATCTATTAAATTCGTACGGCTACAAATTCTTATATTATTATGTTCCTTACATTTATTCTTAACGGCAAAAACCTTGTTATTATTACAAGTAACTTTATCCTCATAGGCGATTTTATTAATATTTTTCTTAATTTTTATTGGTTTTATCAAAATTGAGTCGCAAATATCCTCATTTGTTAAGGGTATTCCAACTATATAAAGTAACATTGTACTTGTTCAGATTTCTGAACAGTTCTTAACGGCTACAATTGTAAATGAGATAGTTTTGTATAGAAACGGATATCATATTTCAAATATTTATGTGCATTATCGCTAACAGATAAAAATATGGTCGTAAATATAAAAATGTATGTACAAATACCTATTTCAATCATCAGTG
>NW_017537141.1:0-1334 GCF_001853355.1 Bactrocera latifrons
TGGTTATGGTACTTGTCGAAAACCTCTTGAATTTGTTTAAGTAATACTTTTCCTGTAACTGTTTTTAATAATATTGGTTCAACTTCAACGATKCTACTACTAAGAACTTGGGGCTTAATTAAACTAACAGAAGACCCCGTATCTATCAGAAACCTTATAAATTTATGTTCAATCTTTAATTCTATCGTTGGTAATCCTCTGAGGCTTCTAATTGAAAATTTGATGACTCAAATTCCATTGGTTGAGGAGCACCGTATCGCCTAATTCTAGATTGATTCGAATTACTTTCATTTTGCCTTCTTATTTGTTGCGTATTTGCTTTAGGTAAATTATTGGCATTAAGCGCATTAAAATTATTGTTGTTAGTATAACTATTAGGACAATTTAAAGTTGTATTCATTTGTGGGTGATAAATCCATCCATTTGGATTTGAATGATAAAAATGATTTGCGTTATTATGTGGCCTTAAAATTATTGCCATGAGAATACTCAAAATTTCCATTAGGCGGAGAAAAATGTTTAAACTCGTTACCATTTTCTCTATTTGAATTTACGTGAGAAAAGTTGGGAACTCTGGGAAATGAGATGTTTCTTTGATTATGATTTTGTTTGGTTTTGCTGAGTCTTCTATCATCTTCAAATACATTATTTGCTTTCAGAATTTTTATATTATTTTATTATTTTTCATACACTGTGAGTATTTTTGAGTTTTTTCTCTTAACTAGTTAATATTCGTGTAAATCACTGGAACCGATTTGAATATATATTTTTTTTGTACTGTAGATCTCTTGCTTTCGTGTAAACTGTCACTGTCACTGGAATTGTTCTTACTATTTTTTTTTTTTGTATTGTAGATCTCTTTTCTTTGACATTAATTTGTCCTTAAGTTACACTGACCTTTACTTAACATTGAACTGATTTACTTTGACATTGAACAATATATTGACATCGAACTTCATGACATTAGAATATACTGTTTTTTTGTTTTGTTTTTTTTATTCAGCCCGTGTATTTATTTTTATTAACTTTCATTGTATTATTAAGATTATTATTAATTTCTTAATAGTAGGTTCGTTTAAGGATCTTTTTCGTAGATCCTACCGACTGCGCCAGTGAAATTTAAATATTAGTTTATTAGATTTTATTCCAATTTATTAACAAAAGTACAATATTAAACTAATACGTCACATTTCAATGTTTGCTTAATGACTAACTCATCCTTGCTTAATAACTATTACAGAAGGTCATCTCGATTATTTTACTTCTAACGTATAAGACGTATAAGAGCGTATTAGAGATTGATTTATTGTTTGAGTGAGTGTAGCAATGTCACT
>NW_017537141.1:1839-13971 GCF_001853355.1 Bactrocera latifrons
AAATAGTTCTCCTTAGTAAAAATTACTGCGTTTAAACTTTTCATTGTATCGTTATCTATTATGGCATCAAAGGTTCTTAACTTGAGCAAAATGTGAAATTTTAAATTACCTTTTTGATCACCGAAAACACTAATATTAGCGTGATGAGTAATTTTGACGGGTCCGCCAACAGAATTTGCAACGAAAGGTTTATTCGGAATGGGGTTCCTAATATAAGTTGGACTAATATAATTTTTGTTTGATCCTGCATCTAATAAAAATTTTAGTTCATTGCTATTTTTCATTTTGAAACGATAGTATGGTAATGAGAAGTTTAGTCTAAAAAATTGATATTGTCACTAGGAGTTGCTTCGATCTCTTCTTGTTATTCGTTGTATTCGGGTTGATCGTCATGCGAGGACTCGTAGTACCCTTCAGAATATTCTGATATTTCGTTACCGTATTCTATTGGGTCAGTTTCTGTAACTTCTGTATTGTAGATCCGTTGCATTTTATTAGGAGTCTGTACTATCTGTGATGGTGGTCTCTTGCTAGCTTGATTATTACTAGCCTGCGCTAGTTCATTATTAAATGCCTGTGGTCTGTTACTGAATATTTGCTGCCTATTATTAAATGTTTGATTTTGTTGATACTGAGACCTATTCTGATAATTGAGCGATCAACTTCCATTGGTGTGGGAGGTTTTGGAGGAAGAGGTGGTCTAAAGTTTGGTTGCACTGTGACGTGGTGTCGGTTTTGTCCGTACTGTTGATACGAACTTGGTCTAGGGGATTGGTTGTGAACATTTGTCAGTTCTGGGTAAAAGGGCCTTACTTGAGGTTTGAATAAGTATGACCTTAGTTGATTGTGGTTAATATGTTTGGTATTGGTCGGCAAGCGACTGATACTATTTGCATGGTTCGTCATGTAATTCAGGTTGCCTAATTTGAGACACATGTGGAGAGCCTGTGGTAAACTGATTGGTTCCTCTACACTTAACAGACTGAGTAAGGCACCATTCAGACCTCTTATAAATGTGTCAAGTGCCTTTTCTCTATATGTTGTTGTCATGGCATACAAAGCTTCTTCAACTAACTCCAGGCAATCGATTTTGTCTAGGATAAGCGAGAGATATTGATAAACTTGTTGGTAGAATTCTTCAGCGATGCTACCCCGTTGAGCAAGTGTGGTCATTTGATATTCCAACGTGCTAACGTCTCTTGTCTTGTGTCTTATTGCATGCAGGATAGCAAAATATTTTGGGGTGTTCTTGTTCTGTCTGTACATTAGTAATATTCTATCTACCGATTTCCGCCATGAACTGAATTCTCCGATTTTACCCGAAAATTCTCTTAAACATTTTACCACATTCGGAACTCTTTCGGATGCGTCCACATTATCGCTAAAATATACAGGATGTTCAACTTCTTCTTCGGTTTGTGGGTGTAATATTGCCGAAACTGTTTCCGATATTAACGACACGAGTTCTCTTTTTTGATTAGGAGTGAATGTGGAAGGGATGTTAGGACTGGAAACGTTAGTGCTGGATGAGTGCAGATTTAATCTCGACAATGTCGATGCTATTTGTTCTTCCTGACTCATTTTTGATTCACTACTTTTCTTTTTAGGCTTGAAAGATGAAAAATATGAACCTTTCCTTTATAATTTATTAATATTATTTCTTCTAACGTCTATCACTTGTTTACGAACTTAAATAAGAGTTATTATATGAAAATTTTATTTTTAATAATTTTTCCATATTTTATTTATTTACCGTGCGATTCTGTACTGTGATACAGTATCAAGTCTCTAAATTTGATAGAGACAATTTTTGAGACTTTAGACGATTTTGCTATTCTGTAAGTGATAGTCACAAACTCTATTACATTTCATTATTCAGAGATGTTTTTATACTTGAATGAAAATAAATATGTCGATAACAAATATTAAGTTTTCTATAACATAGTCAAAAAACATAATTATCAATAAAAATAAAAATAAATGTTGACTTTGTTTCATAATATTAACGAAATTTATTTATTTTTAACCTTTTCGTGTTTGAGTTGCTTCAAAAATATAAAAAAACGACAATCGATTAATATCTATGGTGATCTCTGTTCAGTATATTCGAAATGGCAGACAAGAGTTCTTTTTGGTTTTGTGATTTGCTAACTACCAGGTCTCAAATTTGAGGCAATATTTTGAGACTAAAGCTAGAGACTGTTTAGTGAATAGAAACTAGTCACAAATTGAGATTTTACCACAAAATGTCTCAAATAGAGATTAGACACTGGTTACAGAATCCCGCTATTAATAAAAAATTATTTTTTTGAACGCTGACTTACATTAATCCTAGCCGCTGCATTATGTCCTTAAATTGCTAAGATTGATTGCTGGTTAACAATGCTGTTGAGACTGCTAAGTAGTAATTTGTTGTCAGGACTGGGTCAATCAATGTTGATTGATGGTTAACTCTGCTGGGGCTGATAAGTAGTAAATGGATTGATAATGTTGTTGTTTATTCGTTGCTCTTTAGTTTGATATTTTGATGATTTTTTTTTTCTTTTGAACTTATTTGCCTTATTTGCTCTTGGCACTTATTTGTTGATTCCTTTGGCACTGTTTGGTAGTCTATTTAAATTGTTAGTCCGACATTTGCAGTCTTAGAAATATTTTATTATTATTCTTTCTCTGTTTGGTAGTCTATTTAAATTGTTAGTCCGACATTTGCAGTCTTAGTAATATTTTATTATTATTCTTTTATTTTTATTTTATGGTATGATTTCATTGTAATTTTATTTGTTGCTCTTATTTATCTAAAAACTTTTTTTTCGATATAATGTAGAATGTTAAAATTGTTTCTTGTTATTTTCCACTTTAAACTTTTTATGTCCATTTAATTCTTATTGATTCTGTTAGTATTCTGGTTGATGGGTCCGTACGGACCGTCCTTTTCGTAAACAAGGATTATGTTATTACTAAGGGGCCAACTACCAGAACTTTTTAATAGGAAACGCGAATTTATTTATTGTTAATTCAAAATTGTTCACTGGTTTACGTTCTCGATTTTTAAACTAACTTTCGCGGTCCCTGCTCGGGCGCCACATAAAAATAAAACAATGAGTTTTACTTGGCAGCACTAATCGTGCTGATTGGTTACAAATGACATCTAGGGCAGATTTACCGTAAATAATAGTTTTCTTTCCATTCTTATACCATGTTCAGACCGAAAATTAAAAGATTAGATTTTATTTAAGCATTTCATAACCCAACAGTTTCCTCACTGCCGTTAGAAAAATAAAAAATAGCTGCTATTGTCATTCAAGAATTCACATCGCTTATCTTTATAAGGTTGAATAGTTTCTTTATATGTATAGCTGAAAATATTCCGTGTTACTAGTACATAGCTTGCGATATTGTTATGTAACGCTGATACAACTGGAAGATAATGTCATGGAAGGCGGAATTATTAAAGGTTCAACCACTGTAGGACTCGTAATTATCCCGACTTGCTTGGAAATTGTTAGACAATGCATTATGGTTGTAGGTTTGTTGTATCTGCGTGGACATTGGAGAGTGCTATTTACACTCGTTTCTGTATAGAAGCAACTTTGGAATGAGGAGCAGTATGTTATGTGTGGCCCTTTACTGAATATCTGGTAACTCGGATTCTTTTATAATAGTTTTGATTGGTGATGTTGGGAAGGCACGAAAACTCCTCGCTGCCGCATGGTAAGGTGCATCTAAGAGTTTGATATGAGTTTTGGCCCGTATATTGCAAATTCTTGGGTAATTTTTGATAACAATAATGCCCTTATTTGGGTGACACTAACAATTTTTTGATGATAAGTACTTTATAATTTTAGTCTTAGAAATAAGTTTGTTCGAATATATTTACAATGTTCTTTATAAGAAATAGTTTTGTTTGATGCATGTTTGAAAGATGCATGCTTAACTTGTCTTAAGTTTCTAACTTTTGTAAAGATCACGACGTCATCTGCATAGATAGAGTGTTTTATTTTTCACTGAGTACCATGTGAGTTCCAACCCTGTCGAAGGCCTTTTCTAAATCCACGCTTTGAACTGAAACATGATTACGGGAAGAAAAGTTAGTGGAAGCGAAGTGTTCAAGTTGTAATAGGGGGTCTATTACTCCTAATCCTTTTTGAAACCCGAATTGATGCGGACTTATGAATTGATTTACTTTTGCATACCTAATTAGTCTCGAGGAAATTATTTTTTCTAATGTCTTGGATATACAGCATAAAAAGGAAATGGGTCTGTAATTCTCAATGTAGGAAGAAGGTTTATTAGATTTAGGGATGGGAATGACTAAGGAAACTTTCCATTGATGAGGATATGTACCGAAATTAAGTTCAAGTCTATCTTTAAGGGAGTAAGGGAGATTTTTTAAGATGGGATAGGATATTTTGTCTGTAAAGGGTGTTTTTTCCTTTTAGGACCGAAAGTGTCATATCGAATTCAATGTGAAGCACATTTGGGGAAGGTGACGAGTTAGAGTAGGTTTCTATTTTCTATTAGTGTTTTGATTGCGTTAAATGTAGAAGGAAAGTTTGTTTCAGATGATGACCAGGTTTCTGCAAATTTTTCCGTGATATCTTGGGGTGTGATATACTAAATCTGTCTGTAATTTTGTTGAAAACCTTTGGGTGTTATTTTGGGGAATGGTTAAATGAGTTGCAGAACGAATAATAGTTTTAATAGCAGATACTTCATTATTTACGTTTTCTCTAGAGCTCCTAGTATTGGATAAACTTGCTGAAATATTAACGAATTTTTCCCAGTCTGCCTCTTTGGTCAGGAATTTGGATATTGCCTTAACATTGTACGATTTAGGGATGAAGGGATGTGATTATGATCACTACTGTGGAGGTCATCTATTTGTAGAGAAGTGAGTTGCTTTACTTTCGTTTAGCACAATAAGATTACTATTTAATCTTCGATGATTTCGCCTCCCATTATGATAATTGGAGTAATAACTGATTTACGATATTGTCGAGTTCTTTATAAGTAAAGTTTTGATTAACAATTGTAAATTTAAATAAAATTTCTATTTCAATTTGTGAGGATTTGTTGTTTTCTTTAAGGTCGTTGGTTGTGTTTTTTGTTATACTAACAAATGTAGCAGATTTTTCACTGAGTGCAGGAGTAAAGTGAGTTTTTTGTAATCTTATTGCATCTCGCATGGAGCACTTTTTGTCTGTTTTTATGATTATTAGTTTCATTTGTATGAATTTAAGACACATTTTGTCAGAAGATGAGTGATGACCTGAAAAGTTTATGCAAAAGGAACGAGTACAAGGGGAGGGTTGGTGAGAGGTGAGATCGCACTTGTCGTAAACAGCGGCTTAAGTGCATCGCATCCTAAAAGTTGGCAGCTTTTGCACCTCATATGGTTAGGATAGTATGGCCTTACCTTAGTTGTGTACCATGACACTCCACTAGGTACTGCGTTTTGGCTAATACATATATTTAGGGAATTTGAAAATTGATAAAACTCCATGTTCTATTAAGTGTTCATTGATTTCATCGTCTGAGATTTCATTAAGGCATGGTATGTAAACTGTTCCTTTTGTGTAGTTAAGGTTGTTGTGGAGTTTACATCACATATGTCATATACAGTTTTCGTTGATATGAATTTTTTAGCTATGTTGTGTAGATTTCCGTCTCTAAGTTCTGATATATTTATTATTTTGCTACTTATATTTTTTAACGCTTTGTGCACAGCAAAACACGATTACTTGTTCATGGGTTTTTGACAGTTTTCGTTTTTTAGTGGAAGGCTTGGGAAATTGTTATTGGGAAATGCTTGACTTTTTTTGTTTTTAATTTGGGACTTGTTGATAACAGGGAGAACCTGTTTTCACCAAGAGAGTCTTCCCCTGAGGCATGTTTCTTGTATTTCACTATACTATAGTATATATACTCTTTAACACGTGCTTTTAATGAAAGTTCTTGACGTTAGAATGCATAAAAGAAGAAATTTACCAATTTATTCCTTACCACTGGTGGGGGAAAATGAAAGTCTTTTCGTGAGTGAGAAATCTTTCTTTCTAATTTTATTTTGATGTCTGTAAGCCTTATATACTTGTTTTGAAACCTTGCCTATCTAATTACGTATATGTGTATGTACGACTTACCACATGGGGTTGTTTTTAATTACACAATTTAATACATGTGTATGCGTATGTTATCGCACTGTTTATGCTGTATTATTTGGGATTACTTTGAAGTACATTGCCCTATCTTATCAATAAGTTATCGTATGTGTACATCTTATCCTAAGTAAATACATTTGTATTGTTGTAAATTTGAGAGCAAATTAACTTCCCTGGGTGGGAAGTAAATATATTTTTTCCGTAGAAATGAAACACAACGTGTTGGTTTGAGTCGGTACTCCGGAGCTCGCTGATCACCTACTGAATGTCTTCTGATTTTTAATAGTCAATTCACGTGATGAAATGCCAGAGCATTAAATTTCCAATTATTCTCATTATCAAAACAAATGATATATTAATTTCTTATTAATTAAAGTATTCTGCTGACCAAGCAGTAATACTCTGGGAAGACCAATTCCCACGACAGCCGGTTCTACGGTACCGGAATTGACTGGGATTTCATCCGACCAAGAGCTGTTCTTTCGGCGATCTAACCCCGTTTGGATCGGTAAGTGTTAATTTGTGTGAGTCGTCACTGGAGCAACGCCTTGCAGCAGGATTGCTCCGTATCCTCCGGACTCGTGCTGGCATTGAGTCCAACCCGGGCCCGGAGGAACTTCTGCTGCGTTTGCGCGAAAAGGCTGCATCCAAATTCAACCTCGGTCAGGTGTAACACATGAAATGGATAAAGCCATCTTAAGACCTGCTCAGGCCTTAAGACCCACAGGGAGTGGACCACGCGTTACGTGGCCCCTTGTTGCCTACGCAATACTGCGACGCTAGGCTCTACGGCTATGCAATGTGCACATAGTTCGCGCGCTGCGCCGCCACCCACCTCGAGTGGCCAACAGAGGACCTCCACGGTCCCCCGCAGCTCAACTAGGCAACATAGCTCCCACTCTGACTTGACCTTCCACCAACCTTCATCCCGCTCTAATCCTCGTGCGAGAACCAATCAGCAACTCTTGGTTCCTCGCACAGTCTGTTCCCACCCACACGTCCCTCCCTCACCCCCAGGATCATCCACGGACACCCGCGACAAACCCGGTTACTTCAATTCAACTGCAACGGACTCTAGAGCAAGATCGAGGAGATAGTTGCACTTATGAATCGGGAGCGCGTATCGAKAGCTGCGGTCCAAGAAACCAAACTAAACAGCCGCTCAGATCTTCTGAGTTGTGCAGGTTTCAACGTTATACGTAAAGATCGCGAGCGAGGTAATGGTGGTGGCCTAGCCTTCATATTTCACAACACCGTGCAGTATCGTCTAATTGATGGAGACATCGACCGCAGGGACACTACCCTAGAATGTCAGGGCATAGTTGTCCGGTCAGGCGATGTCGAGCTCGAAATATTTAATATATACATCCCCCCAGTCACATGTTGCCCTACAGGATATCACCCGAATATAGGTGCTCTACTTCGTGGTGAAAACCGTTTGGTGCTAGGCCACTTTAACGCGCACCACGATCTTTGGCATTCCTGTCTGTCAAATGACCGTAGGGGGATGGAGCTGGCGGAACAGATTGACGATTCGACATTCTGCACAATGAATGACGAAGCCCCCACCAGAGTTATGGGCACTTGTAGTAGCTGTCTCTTATACACATCTACCTGCCGATTTCGTTTCTGTGGACAACCGCACCTTCGTTAACTTCAACAAAGCTAACTGGGTCGGCTTCACAGAATTTACTGAGAGCACCTCCAACGCTCTACGTCAATTCCTCGCAGCAGCTACGGCTCGCTTCATACCAGGTGGACGAATAGCGGAAATCTGCCCCAACTTCCCAGCCGAAGCGGCCGTCGTACATAATGAGCGCGACACCTTACGCCATGCCGATCCCGGGGATCCCCGAATAAAGGATTTGGAGATTCGCCGTATGGTAAACCAGCTTAAGCGGACGAAATGGATAGAGCACCTGAAGTCCTGTAACCTCTCCACCGGTGTGAGTAGGCTTTGGTCTACTGTCAAAGCTTTGTCCAACCCGAAGAGTCACATAGACCGAGTCGAAATTCAATTCAATGGCCATGCCTCTTCGGACCCGAAGAAGTGCGCGAGCTATTTTAGCCGGCAGTTTACACTGCACYCTTCGGTAGACAAAGCCAAACGATGTGTTAACCGACGGCTGCGCAAAATGCCAAACGACGGCGCGCCAATTACTTTCACCGATGAAGAGGTTCAGGGTGTCATCAACAAAGCAAAATCTTCCAAATCCCTTGGCCCTGATGGAATCAAAATGCTAATGCTAAAGCATCTAGGCTCGGCGCGAGTAAAATATCTCACCAAGGTCTTCAAAATGTCGCTAACCACTCTTCAAATACCCGATGTGTGGAAAGTCGGAAGAGTGGTCCCACTACTGAAACCTGGGAAACCCGCCAACAAAGGGGAATCTTATCGCCCGATAACTCTCCTCTCCCCAGTAGTGAAAACACTTGAAGAATGGTTACTCCCGACCTTCACTCACCACCTCAACCTAGCCAGCCACCAGCATGGATTCCGTAAAATACACAGTACCACCACAGCACTTAGCGTCATAAACGCTCAGATAGTTCGTGGCCTCCACCAGAAACCACCCTGTGAGAGAACGATCCTCGTAGTGTTGGACCTGTCAAAAGCTTTTGACACGGTCAATCACACAACGCTACTGCAGGATATTTAGAAAACCACGCTTCCTCCAGGGCTCAAGAGGTGGACCATGAACTATCTGAACGGTCGCCAATCATCCGTACTATTTCGAGGCGCAACATCTAAACTGAGAAGAATTAAACAGGGGGTTCCGCAGGGTGGTGTCCTCTCCCAGCTACTGTTTAACTTCTACATCTCGAAACTCCCGCAAGCACCAGAGGGGGTTTCCATAACCTCGTACGCTGATGATTGTACGATATCGACGTCGGACAATGGAATTTATGGAATCTGTTCGAAGATAAACAACTACCTCTCCGACCTTTCTCGTTTCCTCATTGCACGGATCTTAATATTGCAGTCGACGGCGTCAAAATTCCAACTGTTAATAACCCTAAGATTTTAGGTGTCATCTTCGACAGTCTATGCTTCTTCTCTCCACATACGACCGCGATTGTCGCCAAAGTACAGAGCCGCAACAAAATCCTCAAGTCGCTAGCCGGCAGCACATTGGGAAAAGACAAAGAAATGAGGAAACTACAGACCTGCCACAATATAGCACTCCGGACCACGACGGGATGCCTCTTGATGTCTCCCATCGAGCACCTACATAGCGAGACGCTTATGCTCCCAGTGAAGGACCATAATGAACTCCTCTCCAAGTAGTTCCTGCTGGGATGTTTCGTACTTGGAGGCGAATTACCACCCATAGCAGACGAAGAGCTCGAGTTGCCGCGAGAAACGTGAGTGACCCTTGCGCAAATTTGTTCTGGATATTGTAGCAGGTTAAACTCCTACCTATCCAGAATAGACCCTGACATACCCAACGTATGTTCTGCATGCAACGAGTCTCCGCATGACACTGGCCACCTCTTTGCATAAGTCTTCAATTTCAAAGTTATTAATATGATTATTTTTTAAATATTTCGAAATTTTGCAATCAATATTTTCATAAGTTATGTATATTATCAATGTTGGTATAGTTTTCAAATGTTACAAGTTAACTCCATTTATGGCAGAGTCATCTACAGTATGATTTCCAGAGACTAATATTGTTCCTTTTTTAATTATGTTTTTCTTTAATTTTTTACATTTTCCTTTTTTATTAGACAAAATATCTGATAGCCAAGTATTTTTATTATTAATTTTACAATACGTATTTATCATTTCTTTTTTGCAGTTTTTTATATTTATATATTATTTTTTGCATTTCGCAATTTCATTGTCAATTATTAATTTACCATCTTTTGTGTAATTGCTCTTACTTCATAATATTTGCAATCACATATAATTTTTGGGTATTTAAAATATATAAAGCTGAAAGCCTCTGTAGCTAGTGCTCCTTATGTTTAATGTATAATAATAATTGTATTATTATTTTACAAATAATAAATAAATAAATAAATATATTTAACTATTACATATTTATTTTGTACTATTTTAAAATTTGATATATCTATTAAATCAGTTATCGTCAATCGTCCATGTTAATTTTTAATGGTTTTTAATCTCGTCTAAATTTAAAATTGTCGGGTTTAAAATTCCCATTTTTCCTATTGTATTAATCATATTTTGCAATTCAGTTATTAGGAACTGATTTTTTTGTTTTGTTAGAATTTTAATATCTGAGTTTTCATTAATATTATTAATTGTTTCAGTTAATTGGTTTATTATTTCAAACATTTTAGAATTTGTAGTGTATTGTTATTGTTATTATTATTTTCAATTAATTCATTATTTATTAACACTAGGTAGTCATGGTCTGGTGTTCCTGCTATCCACTTCCATAGTGTACCTATTCCATGTATTGCTCTCCTATATCTTGTATCCTTAATTTGTAGTTGTTCTAATAAAGTTTCTATGAATTCCACTTCTGGATCTGTGTCTAAATCGTTAATATATGCTTTGTCTTGTTCATTATTTTGTTTAAATTTTTATATCTGGATTTTTTATTGTAATAATTTGTGTCTGAACTTATAAGTTTTCTAAAGTATGTTAAATTAGTGATGTGAAAAATATCTCCGTCTTCTAATAATACGTAATGTTCTCTTGTGTAGTCCACAATGTCTGTCATTGTATTAGTAATTAATGTTACAATAATTAACAGGATGATACCGTTATATATATAAATATATAATCAAGATTTAATGTTATCTTTATATACTATTCTATTTCTGTAGTTAATTCTAACTTTATTCCCTAAGTCCTCTCTTACTACCTGTTTCTTGTATCTAGGATTAAGTTTATTTCTCTCTCCTGTAATCTTTTCATATATAATATATCTCCGCATAAATATGTTTTATTAATTTTATTTTTATTATGTCTTTCTAGCATCTTAATTTGTGCTGATAAAAGTTTGTCTGGCAAAATATCATGAGACCCTTTATTATAAAGTACTCCAAATGGTTTCTCATTAGTTACCGAATGTATAGTGTTGGAGCAAGAAGCGTTTTCCTTGCTTAATTTTATTATTTCAAAAAGTATGGGGGTGTAAAACAAGCTAAAATGCAGTGTGCTCCTATTGACGATTTGTTAGCGAGTGATTTATTTGCAAAGTTGTTCATATGATTATACATAATTACTCTCTAGAAGATTTGAGCATTGACATTAGTAAAGAAATTATGAGTACAATATGTGTGTGAGTACATGTGCGTATAAATGCAAGCAGCGTAAATTGAGTTATTAACAAGCAATGAGATAAAGAGAGATTTATAATAACAATGTATTACTTTTATCCGGAGAACCGGTCACAGTCATTAGGGTGACCCAACATATAGTTTTATTATATTGTTGGACAGTACTAAATATTGATTCTGAAAAGCTTATTAAATTATATTATTGTTTAATACATCGCGAAATTTCTCAATTTGACCATTCGTGGTACTATGATTTAGGTTAAAAAAAAATTTCTATTTGAAGTCTCTACATCAAGGACTTAAATTGTACCTTAGTGAATCCTGGTTCATTATCAATTGTTAACTTCTTTATATTTGGGAAACTTTATAATATTTCTAACAATTTGCTTAATAACCAAAAATTTGGAATAGCTATCTATACACGTAATGAGTTTTAAAATTGCGTATAGAATATATCCGTGTGCATCTGTACTCCTTCCTCTGTAGGTATTGGGACCTCTCCAATTGGTATTTTTTTAGGATGTCTGTCATATTTGTTTTTATTACATATGTCGCAATTCCTTACATATTCTTTGAATTGTTTTCTCATTTCAGGCCAATAATATTTTTTGCAAATTTGATCCAAATTTTCTTGGTAACTTCTATGTGCTCGTGTATGCGTTTGTTCAATTATAATTCCTTGGTTTTCTATGTTTGTTATATCAATTGCAAAAAT